>NC_064217.1:6855787-7155787 GCF_023101765.2 Spodoptera frugiperda | reverse complement strand
GAAATGATCCATGATTCAAGCTACGTGTTTATCTTGATAACTTATTTACCACAAAACTAAGAAGGAATATATGAATTCAAACACTAATTTCAATATCAAATTGCACACACAGATATAATAATACGAGATGTATACATTTCCAACTGTATAAGCATATACGTCGTTAAATATAATTTTAGGTAGGCGACCGGCGATCCCATACTAAACTCGATGGGGTCGCTTCAAAACTGTCTGGCCGCTACGTTTCCCGTGTGACGTCATCAGTTTATACGAGTAATACCCTTAGAAAACAGCCGCTACCATCCGCTTTCTGTGTAGCAGAGCCTTCGAGGTAATATAGGACAGATTTAGGACGCGATAGGGACGTCATCACACGTGAAGCTAGAGTGCTCTATTAAACGCCCTATTTTCACACCAACACCCTTTGAAATTGGTTTTTATAGGTGTTTTCCGTTTCGAGCATATGAATTTTAAACTCTCTGTCGACCTCTTTCGCTTTCCATTATCGTAAAAGTTTTACACCTTTCGTCGAATACACGTTAAATTTTGTGACAAAAAACATTTTCTTTGTAACGATTATTTTCGTTACGTTTTTAGGAAATATTTCAAGCAAAACGACAAATAAAAGAGCTCGGTAATTGTAAAAACTAGGATAAACAGAAAGTCAAACGATCGTCGGGCTATAAATATTTTTTTATTACCTGCCTCAATATATCCGAAGGGACAAAAAATATTCGCTAAAGTAAAACATCTTATAAAAAAGACTTAAGGGAATCGCGGCGTTTGAAACAAAAAATGAGGTTCAGTCGGCCCGTTCGGCTGAATGGCCTTTAACAATCAAAAATGAAAGCGTTCAGTATAAACTCCTCAAAAATTATTACGGCTGGATTCTCTCGATAAAATTGAGACTTATCCACAAAACATAAGTTGATGCCTGCCCGGGGGCAGTGTTAAAGACCGCTGTCAATCTCCCTTTATCCTTTAACCTCCACTCAATTTATTATGATTTGGGCTTCGGATGTATTGAACGATTCTAAAAGTTACGAGTGTTGCTTGTAAACATTTTTAGTGTTTGTTTATCTTTATTTAGACGGTTTTTCATCGTCACCCAAATAATGATTCTATGAAGATTGTGTTACAACGCGTTTATCAATATTTCATGTTTCCCTTTATGTTTTCCTCCTCTCTTTTGTGCCAAATACTTTAAATCCTTTTAATTTATGCGTGGCATATTTCCTTTTTATACTTTGTTGCGATTTTGTTTGTTGTTTTTTTTTGCTCATTCTTTCTTTGTTTTGAATTGAGGTATTGTCGCTTAATCAAGATATTTTGTGAACTGGATTAGAATGAGTAAATACATCGTTATTTTAAGGTGGTGGGTGTTGAGATTTTTATTTGGAAATTAGATATAAGTTTAAGTTATATTTTTATTAGTAAGTATAAATAAGTATCACGCAAAAGGAATAAAATTTCATAACCTTTGCAAACATTGTAATTTTAACTGTGTAACATATTTATATAAATCACTGGAACAATAAAATAATGCAAACCAATTGCACTTCACAAAACTATAGCCACATAACAAAACAGGATCGTGAGCGATCGCCGGATTGCATGCAAACTCTACAATAATTAATATAGCCAAGTAAACTTTATAAAGGCGGCAATGATATAGAGGGAGATTTATAATGTTTTAGCATTTGCAAAAACAAGTAGGTTATGGTAACAGCTGTGGATAACGACAGCACGCGAGAAAGCAATATATTGGTACTTTTGGTACCGAAGACGTCGTTTTCCATGCTCCATCGTGGCTTGTTACACGATATACAAACATTTTTGTACGTAAAACTTTTTGTTCTGATTTAATGCTACAGTTTGTACGTGTTGCAAATGTTTTGCTATTGATTGTTATAGATGTCAGTTTAAGGACTTTTCCACCAGAGATGTGCTATGTAGCTGTGCTTCGAAGATGTCATAGCTAAGCCGTGATACTATGTAAACGTTACTGATACTAAACTATGTGGATGTGCGAGAGTAAAGGCGCATCTTCATAGCTCATCTATGAAGATGCGCCACCGCAAAGCAGCTGTGCGAAGAAGATACACAGTTCGAGTATGCGATGTATCGATAGAATTCTAAATTTTTTATCTTTTCTTTTGAAATGTAAAACAGAACAGTAATAAGTAATTAATTACAATATCCCCGATAGTAATAATCCCAAATATATATTTTTTTCCGAACAAGTAATAGATAACTAAGTGTTATTCTTGATTGATTAGTCTACCTCTGTTCAGGTCTGTAGAGTAAAATTAGCAAGAAACTTTCGCAAACACAGATAATAATGACATAGATGTATCTAGATAAGTGTAGCACACATTTGTTCAGATCACATGTATAGATAGATTCAGTTCATATCTGTAAAATGCATTTTTACACAACTCGAAGTCGTAAAGCAAAGCGTGGTAGAAGTTTCATCATCATAAATACAAAAACATGCTTATAAATAAAGAAAAAATAGAAAGAGAGTCTATTAGCTCCAGTAAGAAAACTTAACAAGTTAGCTCAAGTTATTGGATGTAACTTAATAACACTTCTAAGCGATGAGTTAGCAACCTACCTTCAAGACAGAAGCACATCAAGCTCACCCAATCCGTCAAACATGAGTAATTTATTTCCAACCATAACACTTTAGTAATAAAGTTGAAAAATGTATGAATATTTTTGACAGTCTAGTATAGCTTGTACTTGTGTCTGTACATACATGTAAGAACTTTGACCTTACGATGTTTAGTACTTCGCTCAAAGGATACATCATTACGGTTCTTAGTAACTTTGCTTTTCTTGTCATTGAGAGATATTTCAAAGTATCTAACATGGTTGTTACTGAATTAAGTACCTATAATATAAATACTACATACATCATTAGTCGAATAGTCTCAAGTACATCACACAGACAAGGTTTTTTCTAATGATACATGAGTTTTCAAGACTTAAAGTGCGCAGGAGACTAAATCCTCTTTCTAAAAAAGGATAAAATATGAATTATACTTTTTTTTCAGCGGGAAGTCATCAAATGACTTCTCCTGTCTAAAGCGAGGCGAGAGGGAGTGTCAGACTCTTACTAACTAAAAGCCTCCCCGTTCCTACTCCTGCTTTTAGAGCCGGAGCCATGGTAAGCCACTAAGCGGTGCGCAGCTCTTGAGTTATCTATAAAGTCGCTACCAATAGCATTTCCTAATTTACTTCTACTTAAGTTGGATGTAAAATTAACAACAGTAATTTCGAGGGGTTACAATACGTTTCCAGTATTAATCTTAAAACCGACACAAAGCCATACACGACGAGCCTGCTAGCTTAAATTAGTTTACATTAAATACCGGTACAAGTGACATTTAACCGTATATAACACTCAAAATCCATTAAAATGAATACGCGTGTGGCACAATATAATTATTCTAACGTACAATTAGTGAAACCGACGCCATTACGTGAAGGTACCAGTTAAATTAATGTTGGGTTGCAGACACTCGAAAGTTCCATTATCGTTAGAAACACGATAATGTTTAGGTGATAAGTCTGACTGTAGGCATATATTAAGGACAAACGGATGTATAGGAGTGTACTATCGACGTATTTCAATCATGACCCACCTTCAACTTACATCCTTACACACACACAAATACCATTAATTCAACATTCGCTTACAAATCAATGTTAAAATTACAGTCTTTTTTATCTTGACGGTTGCAAATGATTTGTTGTCAAAGTAGGTTTTGGTGGCAATTCGCCGATTGTACAAGTAAGTATGGTACGTTGTTGTACGTTTCCTAGTTTCGAGTGATAATAGGTATAAGGTTACCATGTATGTATGTACGGGATTGTTGCCATTGTTGGTAGTTAGTTTTAATGAGGCGGTAGTGTACACTGTTGTGTAATGTGTAATATGTCGAGTTTAGTGTTACATTCTTCTAAAATATTGTGTGAGCGGTATTTTATTTAATATCTCTATAAAATAAGTAAAATAATCATAACGAGCTGGACTATCTCTAACAGCCGTACTCAGAGTCATTTAATGGTTACTTCACCGAGTCCTTAGCGATTGTATTCGGAACAAAATCGTTACTAAGGAATAGGTTAAGTAATCATTAAATGTCTCTGAGTGCTGCAGTAAGACTCTTCTGCATAATTGGACGATTTCTCATTTTCTCCAACTTTGGAACGAGGGAGATCACAGTGCATCAGGTTCACCAGAAAGTGATCTAATGAATTACTTTCTGTCCTCCTCTAAAGTGATGAGTTCAGGGAGAGAAAGATGATCGAATTTACAACTTTTTAATTTATTTTATTTTTAGCCGTAATCGCCCCACTGCATGGCAATATTTAAAATTTACAAATATCCACTCTAAAATGTTTAATTCAAATCCATATTCCGAACGTTTAGATCAGTTCAACGCACAAAACTAATAACTCGTGTTATTTCACGATTTTATTTGTTTGAATTACTTACGTGGAAAAATATTTAACGTTTCGAAATATTTGATGAACGGACATATTTTAATCTGGGTACAAAGTACTTTAGTAAACGTTAATATTTATGTAAAGCCTCCTTGAATTTCACGATCCGATGGTAACTGGACATTAGGTACATATTTGTGGCTGACATAGCGTCACATACTTTCCCGTCTATGTTTACCGATTGATTGAAAAAGGCTGGTGTTGATACGCTGGGACGGCAACGAAGACTAGCATCCATTCTGCGGGCTACCCATATTGAACCGCACTAAACTTGCATATTTGCTTGCTCACGCATTTTTTTTCGGCCTTTTCGGGAACATTTTTAATAAAACGGTGATGGTTTGTTTGCTGTTTGGTAGTGCTATTTTCCAATCGTTTTGTGGTCCAAGGTAAATAGGAATGGGTATATTGTCGTGTGGTAGCGTATAAAAATGTACCTACCAACATATTGGTATTCTGGTAATACAACTACATAAATTGTATACTCCTTAATATTTATGTATAAGCCCGATCTCCATTCAAGTTACAATACAATTTTGCATAAAACGCCATCTACATTTTTTATACAGAAATGTCATTTCATTTACCCCTATGATGAGCAATCAATATGCAATATTCGTCAGCAAAGCAAGTTTAATAAAATGACCAGTAATGAACATTTTCCATGTAATATCATTAAAGTTTTTAAGCCGCTCGGTATAATTTTATCATCGTTCATCGCAATGAAATGTGCAACTGTAACAAAGGGATTAATGTATTCCGATATTTATATGAAATCGATTCATTCAAATGAAACTTGATTATCTCGCGTTTATTGTTTTCGCGTGTGTTCGCCGAGTGAGGAGATAAAGGGAGGGTAATGTTTTTCCTGTTATAACGTAGGTACTTCTTTTATGCATTAGGTTCCATAAAAACCGTATTCTTACTATAATATGTAAATAGTATTCTATATTTTAATATGCATTTGGTTTAGTTACTATTGTTCTTAAAGTACCTAATGCACTTATTGTAATTGGAAACATTTTTATCAGCATTGTTTTTTTTTACTTTATTATTTACACAAAGGATAGAATAAAAATAACAAATAGCAACCAAAAAACCACTAAAGTTATTTTATAAACATACTAATATAATATGATTGCCTATATTTTGCCTTCTTTTGTAATATTCTGAAGATATTTTACAGTTATCCGTAAATTGAGCTTAACAGTCAATTAGTTACTATTACTAGAATTACTGCAATTCGAACTTGTCAAAGTTCGTTGTACCTACAATAACAGTAGTTACACAAAATTACGATACACAATATATCGGTCGGATCGCACGCATAAGACGGATCGGTCGGATCGCACGCATCGGTCGGATCGCACGCATCGGTCGGATCGTACGGATCGGTCGGATCGCACGCATCGGACGGATCGCACGGATCGCACGCATCGGACGGATCGGTCGCATCGCACGCATCGGACGGATCGCTCAGATCGCACGGATCGGACGGATCGCACGGATCGCACACATCGGACGCATCGCACGGATCGGTCGGATCGCACGGATCGGACGGATCGGTCGGATCGCACGCATCGGACGGATCGGTCGGATCGCACGCATCGCACGGATCGGTCGGATCGCATTCATCGCACGCATCGGTCGGATCGCACGGATCGGACAGATCGATCGGATCGCACGCATCGGACGGATCTAACGCATCGGACGGATTGCACGCATCGGTCGGATCGCACGCATCAGACAGATCCGACGGATCGCATGCAAACGTCCAATGCGTGCGATGCTTACGATGCGGGTCTGTGGACTGTACTTCACTAGTAGATTTACAAAAACAATACAAACAAAAATGTCTGAAAGCAAGCAAGGCTCGGATACCGGTTAAATTTTCAAACCGTTATTATGTACTTGTACGCAAAACCTTTACATTGGGTTTCGTTCGCGAAACCGGTTTTTTTAAACCGGTATTTGGAACAGTATTTTCATAAAGGTTTTTTCGGATTAACCGGTTTAGAGCAATAAAAACCGGTTAATACGACGCACATCAAAGAAACGCCGCGCGCTGTTCAGCTTATTTCAATAATAATATTTCAACGCGTGTACCGACATGCCCCTCGTCGAATAAACCGGTTAATTTAAGTTAAAATAAAGTTCTTTAATGTTCACGTTCTTAAGAAAAGTTCGGAGGAAAACCGATATAAACCGGTATTAACCGGTATTTTTAAACCGGTTCCGAGCCTTGAAAGCAAGTTTATTTGGTTCAAACTTGATAATAAAATAATTATAAAATTCTCCGTTGTATATTTTAAAACCTACTTGAAAATTTCATTTGAACAGCGAGTCTGCTACAGTGAAATAATAAAATGTATTAAGCATACACAATTTTTATAGGTAAATATTTAAGCAAAACGTAAAGTGTTAGCGGCCTACTTAAAGCTTAGTAGATAATTTCATTATACCAAAAACGCTATGTGCAAATGTCTGCCAGTCTCACATCTGCAGCTTGAACTGCGAAATTAAACTCTATTGGTAATGCAAGCTTACTAAACAAGCGTCTAATGTATTCAGGTGTATATTATATTGACGATAATGGCTATTTTGTGTTAATTTTATTCCAATTACAAAACTACCAATGGTATGTGCTTTATCTTACTTTTATGTTTCCTGTATATTGCATCTATGTAGATAAAATTAAAATAGAAATATGCCCACTATTTCTCGAAAGCATAGATAATGGTAAATTCATAGTACTTCCGGTTTGCACTAGTAAGACTGAAAATAATGATAAACAAATAATTAGTTATTAAAACAATTAATGGTTAGAATGTGAATCCAACCTGGCTTCGCAACTAATCATTTCCTAAATTACCCATTTGAAAAATTTTAGTAGAACCTACATATTAGTACATTTTAAATTGCAGGCCCGTCTGCCTGTACCATTCTTTAGGGACAAGTGAGTTATTTACTGAAGTCAGTGTACACCAGCCATAATATTAAGTCAATCACTTAATTAGAAAGCCTACGTAAACAATCTTACTCAATTATTCAGTTATTTCAGTTTATTTCACTCGTTTTTTGTATTGCGATCGAAAACAATTAATATTCATTGATACGGTCTTCGTTTCGTGAAGCTACCGATTTGAATAATTGGCTGATTTTTATGCAACTGAATTAATGCAATTGGTACAACGATTTTGTTTCATTTTTCACTACTCGAATCAGTTTGTTGTTGATAACAACAGCGCTGTTAATAGTCGTTTTGTTTTATTTTAGTTGTTGATTTATTTACATTGGGTCCGATTGATTTATTTGGTTTGTTCCTATTTTCTTATGGTTACTTAAGTAATCTTTTTGGAAGAAAAGGTTTAAAATTTGTTTGTCGTAAGAACTCAAGTTACTCATACATAAATTCATTGTTCTCGACCACATTGGTTCTGCACACATGTAATAATTACTACTGACCATTAGTTTTAGATGTTCAGTTCTCTAATCTGAGTTTCAAACCGATCTAGAGGCTTATATATAAGCAGCATTCCGCGAGACACGAAGCGGTGACAGTCGCACTGCTACATAATGCTGGAATAAAATTAATAATTCATTTTTAATTTATATAAAAGCACATTAAAATTTTCGGTTTCCTTTCGTCAAAGTCAACTTAAATCAGAACGAATTTTTCATTTGATATCCGGAACAAAAATACCAATTTTTTTTTTTACTCAGTGATCATTTTCTTCATAATTTATTATTTTCCTTTTTACTCATTATATTCCACAAAAATATGATAACCCAAATAATTTAACTAGAAAAGCTTCAGTAAAAAGAATATTATACATTTTCCATCTAAAAACTTATCCGCTTAAATAATATTAGACAAATTGACAAGTTCATAAACCTGTCCCGTGAGGCATTCTAAATTATATTCTGTGTATTAAACAATAGTAGTTAATATCGTGTAATAAGCCTAGCTACTAAACAAGCCAGTATTATTTCGTAATATGTTGATGACAGGCTGCTAAGCTCGTCTCGCCTCGCGAAGGGCGTAATTAGGCTACAGTAAATTGGGTATAGTTGATACAAAATATTATTATGTAATAGAGATATTTATTTATATTATAGTTTCTGAGTTTTATTTTAATGTCGACTGTATTTCTTTGTATCAGAGTTGTTTTTTAAATTCCTGCACAGCTGTTGATATTGAATCAATCAAAAATTAAATTGTGTCGAAAATAATGAAAAGTTTTCGAAAATAATTTTACAATATTTTGATTTTAATTTTTAACAATAACATACGGTGCGCTGACTGTTCATGAAACCACCAAAAATGTCAACGTATATACAGGGTGCTTAAACAATTACGCTGCATAAATGTTTTAATGTGACGATAACGGTTAATTGCATTAACGGAAACGGTGATTCGTATGCAATAGCAACGTTACTGGCGAACTTTCGACCGCGAACCCGTTAATTTCTACTTAACGTTAAATAAAATTGAAATATTTTCACTATATTGAAATGTTATTTCGCATCCGAAGCCTCATTAAGCGACATTCACGTGTTTTATACGTTTTTAATTTTATTATAACAGTGCCAAATTTAATTAATTGTGATAATTTTCACTGGATTTCGGCGTTATGTTTGGGTTCCGTAAATGAATTTGCGTTTTGTTTTAAACAGCTATTCCGTTAGCATAACGAGTTATTATGGTTTATGATGTTAATTTCCAACGTTTCTGCGAATTGGATAGCTTTGCAGTACTCACCGAGTCGGTGTAAACTAAGACTGACATTTAATTTGGATATCAAGTGATTTAAGAACTTATATAATAAATATCATGAGACATACTATAAATATCACGGTTTACTTTGTTTTCCGGTGTACATTAATGGAGAAAAACTCTACAAGTTTTGTCACAGGGCGACTTTTATCATGCGCAGATGCAGCTGCACGACGTCGCCGCTTCTACACAGTGTACTGCGTTAATGTACGTGAGTAAACCGTGATTTTTAGTTTATTTAACAATTATGAAACATTTTTAAATTTTCTTTGAACTATACAAACAGAATGATTATTACCCATATACGTATTACCTATGTCTTTTCAAGCACGTTAGATACTAAAATGTGACTTAAAATATCATACGTGAGTTACTCAAACTCTTCTTTGCGCCAAGGCTCACACTTGCTATATTGCTTACGTCAAGCAAAATGCCTTACAATACTTCATCCTGTAGCTCACGCGACACTGCGATTTGAGCATCGCATTATATTGCATAAAACTACTTGCGACGCGACGTACACCGATCGCGTTAGCTCCGCTTGTCGCACCAACGTTCTATTATATGATTACCATCTAAGATTTATGTGACTATACCTATCTTGTCTAGCTCTATAATCTGTTTCAGATAAGACTGCAAATGAAACACAATTTGAGAATTCAAACCATAAGGTGTACTTGTAAAAGAAAACGCTCTTTTCTTATGAAAAGAGCGTTTTCTTTTTAAAAGGCTGGCAACATACCTGGTGTAACTTCTCTGGTGTTGCGGGTGTCCATGGGTGGCACTGATTTCGATTGCAAGGTTTAAGATATAGAAAATGCTTTTTTCAGGTTCTCATAAAATTTCAACCCCTATAATGAGACTCATGATATAATTGATTAAAAATGGGTATTACGTATATGTGCACCTTTTACGGTGCACTCATTAAAATGTCACATCCACTTTAGGGTCTTCTAGAAGTTATCAGCTGTACTTCTTATTTCACTTATCAGTCACAAATAATTATCGTTTGATCCTAGCACAGCATCACAGCCATAAATCCATCGATACTAATACACTCAAGGGCGTATAGATTGAAATATAAGTACAGAATAATCGTAGCTCGCTAGACGAGGAAGGGTGCATATCAAATCGGTCAGTGTGTGTCATACCAGCTGCTGCCCGCTGCATCCCCAGATTGGTGGATGCAAAATTAATACGGTGTTGTTTGGCACGTCATGTACATTTACTGATTAAATTCCCTTGCATTATACATGTACATTGTACCTCGTTCATTATCTAAGTAGGGGAATTTCGGGTATGTGACCGGTTAGGATATTGTGGTCTGGGATTGTTTGTTTATGTTTTGATATATATTATTCAATATTATGTGTGATTTTATATTTTTATTTAATATTACCTTTATATAACGTAGAAGTGGTTAAACTGTTGTTATAATATGAATCTGATAAATTATTAAGTCTATATTTGGTACTAATTGCATCTGCCAATGCTATAGGGGATAACGCAATTAAAAAACTGTAAAGCATAAAAATATAGCAGTATTTTTATAAAACATACACTAAATTGAAATAGAATATTGTATCGTGTAAATATATAAAACTGAAAACTGAATGTAAATACTTTCACAATTTAGCGATATCGATGATATCAATAATAATCGAATAGATAAATTGAATCCGAATTATTAAAAGATGAACGATTTTCGTCCACAAATTCAGATTTATCGAGAAACCAGTTTGAAAATAAAATTCTAATCTTAACAGAAAATGCAACCCTCCCCAGGCTCGGTGTCTCATAGTTATTTGATTTTATTGCAGATATGTGTAGACCAGAATAGAAGATACGTAATTGAATTGCAAGCTAGCTCGCGTCGGCGTCACGTGCGCGGGCCTTAGGGACCGAGCTCTGACAATATTTTGTTTTATCTATTTTTAATGTCTGCTTGAGGGTTAATCATCGGTGTAGATTTGATGGCTTGCGGTTTATTTTTCGCAGTCGAAAAATTGTTAGGGCGTGGTTTTATGATGCACTCCAACTAAAGCGATTAGGGTCACTTTATGATATCGTCAGTGATTTTTTAAACATTAGCGTAGGGTTAATGGCTTTTGTTATTATATTTTAAAGCCGTCATAACATTAGAGATAGTGTTGATGTGCAACTGAGAGTGTAAAAGGGTGGCTTGTGTTAACTAGGGCTGAGTTTCGATCGGGTTCAGTAAAGTATCATAAAGTTTTTGATTTACAAATTCCCAGTCGTGGGGTAAAATGGTTTTGTGCCAGATGCATGGCAACGTTTACCCATTATTCCATGGGGGTAACATAATTTACGAAAGTGTGTGCACGGGGAAGAACGATCGTGATGTACTGTTATGTACAATACGCTGTATTCAATATAAAGCCGGCTTCATTATTTGAGAAGAAAAACATCATTCAATCGCTATTTATCTTTCATTTTCTCTTATTTACGTTCCTTACTGACTTATACTTATTCGATTTTGATTTACATTTCGCTGTGTATTTGTTTACTCCTAGATTTACAGAACTCATATCGAATATCATAATATTCCGTATGAATAAAAAGAGAATTTCCTCAGCGACTCGCCGCCTACGAAACGGTATGTGGACTGATCAAACAAAGGGCCAAACATGGAAAAAATAGCAAACCAAAATCAATAAACGTATCTCAAACATCGAAATAACATCGTTCCGACAAAAAATTGACAAGCCGATATAAGAAACGAAGTTTATTATTTTTGTAGAGCATTCAGGGTTATGTTCTAGTGTTTTGATAAGGAGAGATCAGTGGCCGGGAGCAAGTTTTCTTACGACGTCGTCGGCCAGGCAATATAGGCGTAAAGTAGTGTACTTAGCCCGCCTCACTCGCCAATAAAAGTAGCTACTCGCTCAAGAAATATATGGGAGCCGTGAAATCACTACACCATTTTTAAGCAACATTCTTTAGTAAACTTTTAAACACTATTTTATCTTAATTTGATCAAAGCACGTACATAATTAAAAAGTTGATTGCTTTTTTTATTTTTAGTTTTTAATACAAAGTCAATGAACCAGACGTTTTTAGTTTCAATAAGGTCGCCCTTCGCAACTAGTAATTAATTAATACCGCAGGTCAAACACAGTGCTAATGCTTAAATTAATAATAACCTTTCCAAGAAATTTTCTCGACTTTCAAGCTTATTTAATTTCTTAACAAGCATAATTAAAAGAGCATCTTAACTGTGTATTTATTGATGAGATTAAGAGGCTCCAGATTCCGTGAATAAATCGTCTTTAAATAAATAACTTGGCAACTAATTTCAATTCGACTCTTTGTAAAGTTAAATCGTGTTACTGTGTAAAGAATTTATTTTGAGTAATAAAATTGGAACTAAGACGTAATAGAATTACATTCACAAAAATAAATAGCTTCACAGAAGAGAATTTTATAAATAGAAACAACAAGTTAGGAGTGTTTAATGTAACTCAATATATATCGGTCGTAAGTTTCCAACAGCAACAATATGATATTTTGACGTCATCAGTTGAGGTCCAGACGGGACTGTCAAACCTTTTGTACAGATAACGTTACAAATTGGATAAACCCTGTCATTACCAATACACTGGCTGTGTGCCAGGGACACGCCGCCCGCTATAATTTAGATTGTTTCGTGTATCATTTCAGCATCGAAAGCGATAAAATTTTACGATTATAGCGTACCATATGCTCGTATACCTCCTACCGAACAAAATATTGTGTCTAAGCGCGGTGCCGCTTGCGTGGGCTGCATGTGTCTTGTTTGTCATTCGTCATTAGAATACGAAGCGCTTTATGCGCTGTAGTGGACGGGTTATGGTTTTATGACTCGCTGTTGCAAATGTTTTTGTATAAAACGTTTTATTGCCGACCACAATGGACATTGTTGACTGTACTTCGGTTTACAATGATGGATAAGGATTATAAATATGTTTTGCTTTTGTTATATGATAAAGTAATCTTTGTTTAAAATCTAGATACATATTTTTTATACAATAGACACATAATTACATTTATATGTAATTATTATGTCATTACGACATACATTTTTGTATAAAAGTTATCAAAGATCTTTTTTATATTATGTATTGTTCATTAGTGTCAGTTCAAAGAGTCATTATGTGTATTTAAATATCAAATGTAGAATAAACAAACATATTGATCAATATTTTATTGATATATGTACTTTACAGACTGTAAACACTTGAACGCATTATGTGATATCATTTTACGATTTTAGTATATAAACCTAATCTATTACAGAATGAGAATTTATATTGAACATGAGTATTATTGTTTGGTATTTATTGAAGTCGAAAACTAAATGATAAGTAACATATCAAACTATACAAAACCAGTATAAACTGACCGTGGAACGTGTGAATAGATCACACAAAGTGAGATCATAATGAACTGGTTTTGTGAGCTTTATGTGTACTCGAATTAAAACGACATCAAAAACAATGAACTATTTATATAGAGAACATCAATAGTTATTAAACATTCGAAATCAAATACTAATTTTAGCGTAAAAATTATAATTTTACAGCTTTTAGTCACCAATAATAACTAACGTTTATCTATAAGTAGCAATTCTCAAAAAAATAAAAAAGCATATAGAATTTCATTACACATGCACATGACACAGCTACTCAACACATAAACCTAAAAAAGCCTACACACACAATATCACTTTCTCGTAAGTACTAGTACAAGCTGACCAAATAAACTAGAACACAATAATATTTACAAAACGAACAGAAACTTGTTCAGAAGGGTATACCTTTAAGTTATAAAATAAGGCCCCGTTCACACTGTTCCTAACCGGCAAACGTGCCGGACACCAGCCTATACCGGATCGCTGAAGAAAACCGAACAGTCAAATACCTACTCATCATAGAAGCGAGAGATATTTAAAAAAAAAATGTTTTTTTTTTATGTTCTGGTTCGAATATTCTTCTGGAGCTACGCAGTGATAAAACGAGCTCGGTTTATTTTTTGTTGAATCTCTATATAAATGATCTCAAAAATTACCATTTTTTTAACAAAAAATAACTTCAAATATCTTTTTTGTGTGGACATTACCTCCTCCGGTAATTTTAACGTACCGATTCAAATTCATGCAAAAATTCTACAGTCTACCACCGAAGTCAGAAACCATGCCTTATAGTGAGCTAACTTAAATCAATATTATGACAAGCATAACTTTCCTAAGATAGGTAAGAACAGGTAATAATTGTTCGTCTATACGTAACTTCAAGTTGGTAGGAGAAGACAAACATTGGAACTAAGTTTCTTAGTAGAGAGGGTACTGATGTTAATTAATTATTTCACTGCCAGTTCAAATTTTATTTACTTTTTGAATTCAATTTGTGAGGATCGGTTTGAGTTGTCTTTGTGAAATTGTTGGTTCTACATCTTATGTGGTTGTTTTGTGTTGATTAGGCGTACATTAATTAATGTAAATATATGCAGGTTTTAGGTAAAGTGACTGAACTGCTGTAGTCTGCAGGTCTTGAAATATGATTGTGCAAATAAGATATCGGCGTCCATTGTTAGTTTATGCAAACATTCTACCAGGTCTTTTCTAGAGTGAATTTTTTTTTTGTTGCCTCACTCTTGGACAACCAAACCAATTCACACACACATGGGACATACATTACCAATTACTGCTCCAAACCCAGACCCGAAACAACAATTTGTAGATCACACAAAGAGAACCCGCTACACGTTGCGCGGCAGCTGGTTGCCCAGCCACCGCACTAACCGTGCAGTCGAAAGGTAAAGGTGAGTGGGTCTAGTATGTCTATTACTGTACCATGGAACCTATAATATTAAGTTACTTAGCACCTAATAAAACTATATGATTGGTTGTTTAACGGATCATAGATGTGGAGAGCACTTCAATGATCGGAGATTACGACAATATCTCGTCTAAGTGCCCATGAAATATCCCATACTTAACCGCAGCATTTATGAGCAGTTACTATGATGAACATTTTGATAGCTTCGTCGCGAAATCAAACTTTATTTCTCTTTATTTGCGCGGGATTGATTAAATTCATTTAAGATTTTGAAGTGTTAGGACGCTACTGATATTTTAAATTTATGTTTAATGTTTTTTTAATGTTTGTCAATTTATTTTATCGTTTATCTATCCAAGGTGAGGTGAATCCATTTGTTTTTCTAGCCGTATTTAAAATAAATGAAATATAGTCATTATTCTCAAACCCAATTAATTCATTCGATATTCGTTTATTATGACCCCTTTCCGCTTTAGAACTTAAAACTAATTAAAATTCTAGCTTCAACTTCGAGAAGTATAGTAAAGTTACAGTATAATATTTTGATTAAAATTACACGAGCGTAGTTAAAAAAAATCGCAGCGCTCGCTACGCTGACGTAGTACTAATGTAGCTTTGGTGTAGCGCTCGTGTAGCTCCGACGTAGCTCTCTTGTAGCTCGGGCGTAGCACTGACATAGCGTCCTAGCATAAGGAATGCGCGCTCATTAGAACTGTTAACTAAAATTTACATAGTTTGACGCAAGTTCTGCTAAACTGGTACGTTGAAATTCGTAATATATGGCCAACTTAGACAAGTATAACTTCAAGAATAGAGATATTAGGTATCAATTCGTCTGCGATTTCTTGGTCTAGAGTATTGAAACCTAGATCTACTACCTCAACTAGCTCTTAAATACTGAAAACTACCAAATATCATCTTAGAATTGTTGCAAACCCACAAACAGTACACATTTATACGCCTGGTACAGCCGTACAATTACAAGAGCATTTTGGGATTTTTGGCCTCGCTACTGGAAGCCCCAATTTTGGCCCCCGTAACAACAGAGTACGGTTTGTCTAAAGTGAATGAGCAATAAAACAAATCCCGAATAAGCCCAAAGGACCATACGAGCGGAGCCGCGCGAAAAATATAGTAGCAACCGCTATTTATATTGCTCTACTATGCTTAACTCGGAGTAAAAGAAAAATGGAGAGAATATCAGTTTATGATCCGTAAACGTAAGGTTTAACTGTACTCGTTCAAAAAAGGTTTTATTTAACAATAAATATTCGAATGTGCCTCCTACAAATATGGCATCATCCCTTTGTTCGTCTAAGAACAAAATATTTATGGATGGTCAATAAGATTTTGAGTATTGTTATAAACCACCAAGCACTTTGGAGCCTGATTTAACTCCGCGATTTTAGAAATAAAACCAAATACCAAAGCCATGGCATGAATTTTAAAGACCTATAAACCAGCAATACAATAAGATAGAAGGTAGTTCCAGTAATAAAATACGGAAAACTTCTACAAAGTTTTAGGTATAAAATATTAAAGCAAAATTGTTAATAATAGACTAGAACTTTGTGAGAACCTAATTCTTAGTTGTTCGTAATAAATATTGACGAGTTGAGAAAACTTGGATGACTAGTTTGATTTACGATTCCCAAAATACAACTACAGAATCTCAATTGTTTAAAAGTAACTAGAATACCAGCTAAAGTAATTAAAGTTGAAATTAGAATTACATACGCAACTGAGCAATACACAATAATACTAAAGCTGGCATTTACGCAACCCAGACAATTTATATGTCCGTATAAATTATTTTAATTCCGCCAAGAGTAATCCGAAGTGTCGTTCCGTCAAAGGGTATGTAGGCACTAATACGACAATGTAGCATCAACTTTAATTAAAGGCTATAAAGCGAGCCGTGCAAACTTCCGTACGTCCCAACTTTGTCATGCGGTCAAACCTATTTATTCTTACACACGCATTTGTCAAGTCCATTGAAGATTATATGAAGCTTGACTCTAAACTATGTCATCCACATTTCAGAGGATAATAAAACACGGTAGGACGCTTTCAGTAGCTTCGCGTGTATAAAGTAAGTTAAGAGGATACGAAACTCAAAACGTAACCTTCAACTTTTACGACAGTTATAAAATTTCAAATTCCGCTACTCAAATGCTGTTAAAGTCTCCTGCACCTTTTGTTTATAGTCGATAGCGTGTTTAATTTTTATTAATCCACTTAATTTACGATCTTTAACATACACGCTTTCGGTATAAAACATTTCATGTTTCTTCAAGACAAGGCTTTTATGACAAACATTTTACTATATCTATTTGAATTTTGGAACAGTAGCACAACAGCAATTTGTATATTTTAAGTAAAGCTATAAAGATTTGATAGTTTGCATTCGTTATTCAAACACTTTCTCAGCTTCGTGGTGGTCAAAATTTATTAAATTTATAAACATCCCAGAGTTCTATGTATGAAACAAAATCATAGAAAATACCAGTACCTGCCTACACACGAAGTCTAACCTATCAGCCTATTTTATGCCAGAAACAGCAACTTAACTAGTTAACTATTTGTAGCTCAATTTCTCTCATAGTATGGGCGTAATGGGTATCTAAAGGGTATGACTAAACGTATCGAGCGCTTCAAGCAACACACAGCATTGATGCATAGGGTGTAAAGGTCAGAATAGTTACGACAGTTTACAGCGATATTATGTCTAATCCGTCGCACGTTACCGGCCCACAAACACTTGGGTTAAGCAGGACTATGATTTATGTCAATATTCGCAGCTGTCTAACGCCAAATCCTATACATGGTGTTTAGATTTGTATGCGACGTGCCGTCAATCGTGGCTATAAATTGCTGCGTGGGTGTAATAGAAAGGTTTAAATAATAAGGATGAGTTAATTCAATGTTTTTTTCTTTGTATGTAAACAATTACCTTAATAATGAGGTGTCTTTTGTAATTCAAAGTGGAAAATGTTACTATTAGAACTTATGTCCAGCAATGACGGATATAATCTCATTGTATATGATAGAATTATTATTTTCAGGTCAACAACATTGTGCATCTTCCTATGTTTAAATGGGGCAAACTAATGGGCTGTTCAACTAACTACGACCTGCGAACCTCTCTGTCTTTGACGTTTACATTTTATTTCTGTTTCGAAAAAAGTGAATGTCCAGTACATATTTTACAAGCGTTCCAAAAAATATTTAGATTTTTATTTGAAAACTATTGGATTACAAATTCTAATGAAGACAAAAATCAAGAAGTTTGAACATTTTCACTCACGAAGTTTTAATCAATGCACACGAAAATTTTATTCATAAAATCCATTAATTTCAAATGAAAATCAAAATATAACACGTAACCAAAATGGCGGCTCAAAAGTTTTCATTCAATGAGTTAAAATAATTTCCAATAAAGAGTTTTGAGTGCTTTGAGATGGGGTATAAAGTATGAAGTATCTTGCTATAGTCACAAAAGTTATTTTCCACGAAAAATGTTTAACGTTGACGACAAATCAGTCCTATTAATGTTTCGAACACGCGGCAAACATTATCCAAACGTCATTATGTCGAAATTTCTATTATACAGAAATCAGTGGGTATTCAGTAATCACAATACAGTCATGTTTGAATCAACTTTATTCATAGAATTATGTATTCATAAAGAAATTATCATAATTTGTGAACGGTCGAGGTGTGTTTGAAAGGAATTTTTAATTTTATATGCTTTGTCAATGGGTATTGTGTAGATATTAAGTAGATAGAAATTGATTTTTAGGCCAGTCAAGACCAGTCAAGTCATCAATATTGTTTTTTGAAAATATTCTGTGTAAACCAATAATTAGTCAGTCCATCATACAAACCTAAGAAAAAGGCATTATTGATAAAGGTATAAATAGTAATAACTTTTGATATACTAACCTCGACATTATGTTATTTATTATCACACTCTACCAAAGAACGAGAATTACTTACAAACACACATACCTGTCCATTTCCACTTATACTCCAACAGAAATATGGTAAAAAGTTCTGAACAAATCCATAGGTTTGAGCCAAACTTTCGTCCACCAGATACATCACTTTGTGACGATGTTGATCAAAATACAGCAATAATTCATTGTGGACACGATAACCGCATAAACTAATAATGTTTGTACGCCAACATTTGTGCCATAAAAAAAAACTTGACAGTGTATCTGGAGATATTGGCGGTAGAGCTTCCAACTTGTTAAGAATTTCCCGGAAAATTCTCCGGACGGACGTTGAGAAATTTGAGATGGAAACTGCAGTAGAAAATTGATTTGTTCTTAAAAATTTTTACAGAAAATCTGTCTAAAAATGACAGTCAACTGTGTGAAAAGATAGGCAAAATTAGATTAGTCATTGGGTAATTCACATCTTTGCTTTAAATTCTATATTGTTATTAAAAAATTGCAATTTCATTGTTAACCACTCAGTTAAAATGAGATGGTATTTATTTAATTTCACACTATGTGTATTTACTCAACTCATACCCTGACTCAGCATCAGGTTAACCAGTTGTGTCTAATATACAACCTTCAGTGTAAATACATGAATCTTTAACCTCAGAAGTTATCAAGGATTTATTAGATTTTTAGTATATAGTAATGACGGCAACACACTTGTCTTATAATTGCAATTCCTCTACTCAAATTAAAAACCAATAAGACAGTAAGTACAACACCTTGACTTGATTCGGTCCGAAATTAAGACCCATTATTAGCAAGACAGAAATTAATAAATATGTTTATTATTTACGAACTCAAAGAGGCATTTACAATCAAACGTACAGAGTAATACATGGTTTTGTACAAAATATAGCTTCTAATAAATTGTTAAAACGTAAAGTCATAAATTCAAACATTTGCATGAACAAGGAACTCTGGTACCCAAGAGACAGATTAAACTTACACCAGCATTCTCTGATATGATGAATAAAAAATCAAATTATCAAAACAAAACTGTCCTGGTTCACACACCGTAACATTTACACCCTAATAGGCTGTAAGAGTAAAAAAGTTCGGCATCACGAACGAATAAGGGCGGAAGAAGTTTTGTTACCGTTGTAAACGTATAAGAATGATTTAGACGACTTGAAAAAAGTTGATAATATGTAATGCTGAGACTACAAGATTTATTACTAATCTCTTGTAGAGATTTTCCATCTAAATCTTTGTACCTTATGACAGTTTGGATGAGTGACGAGTAAAGTAAGTTTTGGTAACGTGATCTGAAATTTGTAATAAGGTAAGTTATTTTGCTGTTTGTTTGTAGATATTAGATACTTATTTTTAGTCGGTCTAGACCAAGGCCGTGGGTTCGACAAAGTTTATTGAAAATTACTCAGTAATAGCTCGATGAGAATAAGAAAAGGGTGATTCTTCTTATACGAAATATAAAATGCCATAACTCTGCACTTCTGCCTACCCTTCGGAGATAAAAGACGTGATAATACGACGATAATAAAACGCCACAACCTTGCATACCATTCAAATCTGAGAGCGGAATATGAACCTACTACTCGCGCCATCTAGCGAACTTCGAGTGAACTAATCTTAACTTGGATGTGTATATATTTTTAAGTTATAATTTTATATAATAAGATTTAGGTATTTTATGATTTAAATAATGATTTGTTGTAATCAATAAAATTATTTTCTTAAATGTAAATATGCATGCCAATTTAGGTAAAATGTACAAGGGACTTTCAATTTTTGTATCACCTAATAATAGGGTACCTAAATTGTTGCAAATAAATTATTCTATTCTATTCTATTCGCATTTTTTATAATTATGATTATCATTTTTTACTATCATCTGCTAATTTATGTGCTAAATCATGTGTATTGGATGAGTTACTACTCATAATAAGGTACGTTTACACATCAATTATTTCCAATAGTGTCACTTAATCACGAATTATTATGAAAACAAAAAAATATAGTTTTCTTCATTAAATTCAATTATTAAAATAACTACGTTAATTTCAGAATCAGTTCAAATTCTAATTTTATATCTACAAATATTTATTGTTGAGGAAATATAAATTGTTCGAACGATCACATTTATCTATCAGCATGTTTTGAAATGAATCGTAAAAATAACGAATCAACAGCCAACGGAAATGCTTTAAAGGAATCGTGTAGAATTAGTATTGGAAGTTTATTTACTCACATTTTACGACGAAAATGATTGAAGAAACTAGTTCAAAGAATTACTTCAGTGGCAATTTAGATATTTTACGTAACGAAATAAAAAGAAATAGGTAAATAAATACGTAAATCAAGTAGAAATTGCATTAGACAAGTAGAAATGAAAATGCAATTAAATTGCATTTATTTTCAGCGATAACAAAGAAAACAAATAATTTATTTAAAAAAAAATCTTACCCCTGTTTGGTACATGGGACTGATAAACAGAACTGGTGGAGATTAAATATGTATTTCTTACCTTGTATAATGTGCATCTCTGCCTACCCCTCCGGGGACTAAAAGGCATGAGGATGTTACACAAAAAAAATGTATGTTAACGTACCTACCTACTCATAGGTACATTACTACGATACTTGCAATTCTAGTAGAGATATAACGTTCGCTACAACCTACTCATACATCTCCAGCTATACCCATAATATAAGTCATATTAACGCACACAATTGCATATAACACTGGCATCCAGCATCGGTCACGAAGGGTAGCATGCTACATCAGCGTTGCGGTTAACCGGCGCGCGACGTCCACGTCAACCCACAGTCTGATTGATGACATCCAGCGGAATGACGTCATGTTATTAATAATTACACTTGACCTAGCCAGTACCCTTAGTATGAGTCTGCTTTACGTTTAAAGTAATCGAAATGAGAGTGCATTCAGAGCTCTGATTGGCCGGCTCCAATAAACCAACCTATCAGAAGACCGAACGCGCTCTCGTTTCGATTACTTTAAACGTAAAGTCAACTCGTACTAAGGGTACAGGTCTAAAGTGAACCTAAGGACTGAACGGTCTCAAAGTTAAACCTGACTTCAGTATTAATTATTACGAGAACAACTTGGAACAGATGGCCGGCGTAACTTTGTTGAGTTTAATGAAATTCGATTGTTTAATTTATTATTCAATTGTTTAAATGAATAAGATAGAAAAAAACCTTACTGTGTCATGTTACAAGTTATAATTTGCTTATAAATGAAAAATGCACGTACATCAATGGTTTGTTGAGGAAAAAGTAATTCAGATTTTATAACTAGATGGCGTTGAGCTTAAAATACATTACACTATGGTTTCATTGGTAGTTCTTTGGTGGTTATTTGAGAGACAGATGCGATTTTTTAAAACAATCATATTTATCGCTTATGCTTGTCACCTACCCCAAACGTTGCCTAAATGTGAGGGCGTAAGCGTACAATACAATGTATCACCAGATTAATGTGTGCGCCAGTGATGTGTGAGACTCGATGTGTACCTAAATCCGCACAGTTCGCCTTTCCCATTTGCATTAACAAGCGCAGTTCGACCAATACTACCCTCGAATTTTCACAAACCTAACCCCGAAAAAATTCACCCGCCAAAATTCAAATACCAAAATAACTGTGACCATTGAATTCTAAATTGCATTTCGCAATTCACTTTTCTATCTAGCTGGCTCGATAATTGCTTGTGATAATTGGATTTCCGGTCATAAAAATGTAAAAAACTGCTCGGCATCTGAACAGCCCTTTGCCGTCGGCTTTCAGGGGGTGTCGCTTATTTATATGCTAATGCAGCGCTGTAGAAATGCCACGCACGACTTAGGTGTTGCACCTGTCCAATTATAAGAACAACATTTTCCCCTATGTGCATTTTCATGGAATTTTCTGCATGGAAATTGAGGTAAATTTCGCCACGTCTGAACACTACGCCACCTTACTGGGGAATATTTCGCTTTTGCACAGGCAGCCGTTTGTGTAAATTATTACTTCGCAGGTAGATTACCGCGCGTATGTCCACATCGCTTCTAGTTTATATTCAGTTACTTTGCATACTGTATTTTGAAGAAGCTTTTCAAAATAAAATTCACGAAATTTTTATTCGTTCGTACTGAGTGTAACTAAATAAATAGATTTCTTCGGCACTTACTTATCACCTCACACCATTATCTGCGACGCCATTTGTATTGGTGATGTTTCACCCACTCCCTGAGCATTAGTATTCATGGAAGTCAGTCGATCGAGAAAAGAATTTTCGCGGCTCCGTCCAATCTTGACGAGGGCTGGACTTGCTGAGTGGTTGCCATTTCCTCTCTCCCTTTATTTTTCTCCAACAACTTAATGGAGTCGTAAAGAATGGGCTGGTATTTCATTATAATGTTTTAACTTCAACCCTGACGAGAAGGGTGATCCTATGACATTTTAATATTATTTGGTTGGAATGAAAGATAACGTTGCATTGCACACGAAAATCCGGTAAGAAATAAAGTTGTAAAGAAAAGGCACGTAACAGTTGAGACATTTTAAAATCATACAAAAAGAAAAAGATGCACTATCAAACAGTATATAACAAAAGCTATTCTTTAAACTAGTTAAGAAAATAAAGTAGTTTCTCGCTTGCAGCGTGTAACAGATGTGGGTACACAGAATAACAGAACAGGGCATCCATTCAGCTCTCGCGCTCCCAACGCAAGAATTTATCTAAAGCAAATCTCATTGTTCAGTGGATCCGCGGAGACGTGAGCTGAACTCGCAAGTAAGACAAATTCCCATCGACTTGATTAAAGTTGTCAGGCAGGCACGCGAGAGATGCAATTTCGCCACAACCGGCAAATATTACGCGTCCCGTCGTCAAAGCCGCACCATGAACTGGATTGTTCCCTTGGCTCTTGTAGATTGCGTATTTGTTAACGTGAATAGGCATTCCCTTGATAAGCGAGTCCCGCAAAATTCGTTTGAGACCACAGAGAAATCCGCCCACGAAATGAAGTGCAGCCTTATCTTAAGTAGCTTATCACAAGGAGGCCTATTTCTGAAAATACATTTACGTAAGACGCTAAAAATATCTCCGTCTTTGAACTCAAACAAAACGATATCTATGAATTAAGAATTCTATTAAGCTATAAATAAATATACATATCTTTGGCTTCTTTATTTATTATCAGTCTATAATTGAAAGTTTTCCGACTGTAAATAGTGTCTGACATCGTTTCAAGCTGTCGCTGAAATTATGCAGCAATAATTTCATAGTTCACAAAGCACAAAGTAAGTGCAGAGTGTTAGTTATACGTTCCCAGTAAAGTGGCCTTAAGAGAGCTTATAACACAACTGAACACATTGTGAGGAACCTTTCAGAGAATAAGTCTGTATGGAATAACGGATAGGTAGTAGTCAGCAGCTTTGTGACTCAGTAGAATAACCTGTTGTGTTTGTTGTGAAGCCGGAGCGCTTCACTGAAAACGTGCGTTTACTTCAATCTATTTACATTTGTATTAAGGAGTTTGCTTTTGAAGTGCTTCTTAGCACTTCTGAAGTTAATGTATCGTTTAAAATGACGAGCATAACTTTAAAGACAGGCAAGTAATTAAACAGCGATGCATTTTCTACTGAGCATTATTTAATAAGTAAGGTTAACTACAAGACTAAAATTATTTAAAATACAAAATATGTCATGTTTCAAAAATCTATCATTAAATACGGTTGATTCTACGAAACAAGCTCATTCACACTCTAACTGGTAAAAGTGGTACAAAACACTATCCAAACTTATTAAACAGAATAATCACACAACACTGAATTGCAAATTCGATTCAAACTAGTGCAAGGCAAGAGCTTCAGGAGGAAGCACGTAGTATAAGTATAATAATGGTTATGGGAAAATATTTGAGAACGTAATGCCGCTGATATTTCTAATCCACGAAAGCCTTGGCACGCGAGAGCTAGGGA
The DNA here is from genome assembly GCF_023101765.2 of Spodoptera frugiperda. Lineage (NCBI taxonomy): Eukaryota > Metazoa > Arthropoda > Insecta > Lepidoptera > Noctuidae > Spodoptera > Spodoptera frugiperda. Next base: position 7,130,702 of record NC_064217.1, on the reverse strand, counting down.
TTACACATTCAAATAACGCATGCTACTAGCTATACAGGGGACGCTTTCCATTACGAACACGGAGCCCCATCCCGCGCTATGACTCTTGTCACTTCGTATGTACGCTACTCAGTTTTGAGCCGAGTTTAACACAGTGCTGCCTGTGTTTCGAGTTGGAATCGCACTTAAGTAAACTGGGATTTAGCCCAATTTCGGAGCTTATGCTTCTAAAGGTTTACTTGCACCGGCGCTGCATTGTTATTTAGGCACATAAACGTAAACTCGGTATATGTGAGTGCCGAACAAGCATTCGTTTACTTTACAAACGCCGACCAAAATCTTCAACGAACCTTAACAAAGAATGCAATCAAAGCAAAAAAAAATTTAAAAATCCTTCAGTTTTAGATGGTAGAAGTGAGTTCTGAAATTGCTTTTTGGTATATTCTATAGAAAAACAAAGCATATTTTAGAAGAACCATAAACTTAAACTTTTAATTCCAACTCACATGAAATAAAGAAGAAGAAGAATATTTCACAAAATACAAGTTCTGCAATAGAAACGTAGCAGCAATTGCAATACTTTATATCTTCATAGCAAGACTAATTCAAAGCGAACACGCCAATGAAAAAGGCACAAAGTTTATTATTGATTGTACTAAGTTCTTAGGCAAGAATGCAAGGAAACTCCATCCAACTTATATAGAGGCGCGTATGCGTCTTGCATGATTAAAACTTATAAATTAGTTTACTTTATACATTCTCAGCGTTAAACTACTGTTTCCAGAGTTATTTTTAAGTTATGTTCGTTTAATTAAAATAGATTAATTGGAAGAAACTTTACGTTTTATGGGTATGCAGTGCTGTTATTTCTATCTAGTTATCAGTATTTGCAATTATAAAAACCGAGAAAAAGGTATCGAGTTAGATTTCTGATTCGGGTAAAATTTGGATGACAATATGGTCGCCTCCTGTTATAAGGGACTCTCGTCATACGCTGAATTATAGCAGTAAGGGTATTTTCTACCAAAGATATGCTACGAAGATGCAATAGCTTAGCTGTGAAAATATGGCAGTTTCCATTTCGTTTCATATTTCATATAAAAAACATAGCAGTCCGATACCAGGAGTACTCTAGTTGTAACATTCAATATGATAGCACATCTCTGGTGCTATTTGCTTCACACAACACTAGATACACCAAATCAAATTAAAAATCTAATCTAGTAAACAAGAACTGATTAACAAAACAATTTACTACCTCACACTTTAAAACAACAGAACCTATTTTAAAATATTCGCGTAGCAGAATCCGAGCGCTAACTCACCAATATTTTAGAGCAGGGAACGAAAATTCAATTAAGTCTAATTTATATTTTCAATTCTGTAGCTAACCGTAACTGGGTACCACTATAAGTGAGGGTCTAGTTTCCATTAAACAATATGAAAGTTGCAGACTTCAATAAAGTCGTTGACGGGTAAGCTGAGTTGATCTAAAAATCAATACTTTGATAACAAAGTTTGTGTTGCACGATTGCGTTGTCCGTATTCTGATTGCAAGCACGTAGCTATAACGTTGCTATTGCGATTGAGTGACACACCCTCGCAGACGAATAATATGTCGCCCCAGGCAAATGTTGGCAAGTTGGTTAAACACGAGGGACGTAGCGTATGGAATATTTACGCTGATTGCAGTTTTCTGATGTTATTCGTGTCCATATAGTGTGTGATTGGTTTAGGTTATGATGAGGCTTTATTGTATGTACTTCGCTGTGAGTGATTATCTATGTATGAATTCTTTATTGTGTGTGTGTGTGTGTGCGCGCGTGCGTGCGTGTGTGTGTGTGTGTGTGTGTGTGTGTGAGTGTGTGTGTGTGAGTGTGTGTGTGTGTGTGCGCGCGAGCGTGTGTGTGTGTGTGTGTGTGTAAACATTGGAAATGTAAAGCAACCTATTCCAAGATATTCCGAATGGTTAAAAAGAAATAGCTTCTCGATTCCATTTGATAGGAATAAGTAAGTTTAGTTCAGTGAGCGAGAAACGTAAGCATTAGTACGTAGGACTCGGATCTTACTTCTACGTCCCAACACTTGAGAGCGCCACGTGGCGGAAAATATAAATAAATAATATTTGATCGTGGAAACTGTTCCTGGAAAATTGAAGTAACTAAGTATTATTTGAGCTGTAAGCTTATACCGTTTTATCGATAGTTTAAGTTTGAGTATTAGAGAGGATTTATATAGGTTTATTTTGGGATATGTATTGAGGAATAAACTTCCTATTAAGGAAAATCAGTCTTTGTAATTTCCCCGTTTTCAATAGTCAAAATATCCATAATAGAGATATACCTAGAAGTGCCGCCACACCATATTTCAAATCAATATATCTTCGAAAGTATTTGTTTCCGTAAGAAAATATCGATTTTCGTAATCACATTTTTCAAAAAATATAACCAAGTATCAAATAATTCGCAGCTCAGGTAAATAAAAGCAAATATGGCCGTAGCCACTCAACCCCCCAGTCTGTAGATTGCAATGACGATCACGCAACCCGCTTGAGTGACAGCCGACAAGCCGCGAAATATTGCATTTACATTACCGAACATGTATTATTAGTTTTCGTGTCTAGCACACCAAAAGAGTTAATGTATCGCGTCTTGAACACGCAACTCAAATACTCGTTTATTTTTCACAATTATTCTTTTACGGCCTCAGCGTTGAACACTTTAAAATGCCGTATGTACTGAATTCAGACGCAATTTTCTTTTTATTTTTCTCTTTCTCTACTCAAAATCGTCGCTTTCAACAGTGTAGCGTTTCATTTCTAGCATTATGACGGAAAATTAAAATGGAATTCAAGACATTTTATTTTACTTACTTGGATGTTTTGATATATAACTGTATTCTTTTAAACAAAATGTAAGAGAAAATTCATTGTAACTATTACTTAGGACAACAATACATTTTCAAGAACATTTTTCTACCTCTAACTTATTCTTCTAGTTCACTTAAATACATGTCACAAAGAATGGGGTTATTGATTAAAAAACATCCTTTAAAACCAACCATACACTACGTTTTAATAGCAATTAAATGGTGGGATTACCCCAAAATCTCCACCAAGCACCGTTTAAAATCCTGACGAATATCCCATTCTACAAGGAACATAATAAAAGCGGATCACATTAATTAACCGTGTATCTGCCGCTGATTAAGAGTGCAGTACCGGAACGCCATAGGGTCAACTTTAATTGGCTCGCTGTTGTATTTTAGATGTGCGATACAGCGGGCGGGGGTTAATGAATAGAACAACATGTGGACAGTAGTTGTTGTTCGCAATATGTCGTTTTGTTTTGTAATAGCGTGTTAGAGATTGTTTCCAGAGTGTTCCAACTAGGTATGTTAGTTGCGTCCAAAGTTTTGGCGCAATTAGCGTGCCGTAATGAGGTTTTGGTGTTCGTGAAGGTCTCATTTTGTGCGAATGGAGATAAAAGGAAGGGTTGCTTTTGTTTCCTTGAAATAACTGTGTTAACTAGCTGTAGGTGTACGCTGGTTAAATAAACACAAGTACAGTTAATGGTTTTCCCTTTACTTTACACTACATGGTTTCAATGCTAAAGTAGATAATTGTGAGCAATTTCAAACTAATTTCATTTGAATTTACCATATAGAAATCTTTTTATCCTTAACAAATATTGCCTCATACTAAGCTTGTCGGATCCGATATCAGATTATATACCTACTACAAGTAATGAGTATGGAATTAACAAAAATAATTAAAGCAGTATAGAGCAAGCCTACCGAATTTTGTTAATAGAATAAAGCTCGTAAAGCCGAGATTACTATCGGTTTCACTTAGTTTCGGATAGAGCATGATACAGTTCGTTAATGTACGGAGCCCCACTAAAGGAGCTCAACTATGTTATTCACAACGGCACTCCCTAAGTCTACACACAAACCACTTTTCCGGCACAGGGATTAGTATATTTTCTCCGTCTCAGAACGAATAATTAATTTACCAAAGTACGTAATATCCATAAATATGTATGTTTTATCTACGCATCGCCGAGCTAAAATCTTTGATTAATATTTAATAACAATTCTCAATTAAACATGTTTCAGCGTATGAATTAATGATCAAGCGACGAGCTAATTTCGTCATCAGCAATTCAGAAAGTGAATGAACAAAAAGACAGTAATTTGGAGGAGAAATTAAATTTTAACAGAAAATGCTTGAAACGAGAAAGTGTGCGTTTCGTCGGGTTGTGTATTTAACGCGGATGTGAATTTCGCCGCATCCGCCCAAAAATAAATGAGCTTTCTTCCGCTTACTTAATTTACTGGCACGGCCGAAACGGGCTTACAACTTGAATATATTAAAATTAATATTTTGCACTCGCTTAATGTCGTCCTTACCTTGGTGTGATTTGTTAACACCAAGCTTTTATTGTATTAGGGCTTTACACGGTATTTCGACACCAGCAATTTATACTGCGCTAACTCAAAAAGCGTACTTTACAGTAGAGGCGTTTAAAGGGAAAAACGTGATAACTTTTACATTAATTAAGATACTTTTTTGAAATTTGGTATGCTTAATATTTAATTTATTCATTGTAATATCTCATATTTATATTTCCTTAATTATTTCTATTTTTTGATTTAGCGCAAGTTAGCCGTATATAAACGTAATTCATCAAAAAAATGTTACATCTTATACACGTCTAACTAACGTTAGCGTAGTGTAGTACGGGACGTCGTAGTGCATGATTAATCATCTGATGCATATTTCAATATTTTATAAAGAACATGTACTTACTTTTTTTTTTTTTTTTTTTTTTTTTTTTTTTTTTTTTTTGAGGGTGGAAAATCATCCAATGACTTCTCCCGCCTTGGGCGAGGCGAGAGGGAGTGTCAGACTCTTACTGACTAAAAACCACCCCGTTCCTACTCCTGCCCGTCGAGCCGGAGCCCCGGTAAACCCGCTAGGTAGTCCGCAGCTCCGGATTAGGCATCAGCCCTACTGGGCCCCATCTGTGGTGGTCTGATGGCTCTTTGAGGCGCGCGCAGAACGCGACGCGCCGCACGCACGGGTCTGGTTCTGGTCGGGCGGCGAGCTACCCTTGCTCACCGTCCGCAGACCCGCACTTACGGTGGCCGGAGATCGTCGCGCGATCCCCGACGCCCGGAGTGTCTCTCGCGACGGCTGGGGCGTGAGGAGGTTCGTTCTCTCACGCGCCCCGCCTCCTCCTTAGCTAGCATGACTGCTTCGCAGAAGGAGGAGACAGCATCCCAGTCCCCCTCGCTCCGCACCATGGCTTGTATCAGTGCCGGACGCGAGAGGGCGCCGTCGCCGACCACATCCCTGAGGACACGGCGGTGCTCAGCCCACGCAGGGCAGACCGCAAGCGTATGTTCCACCGTGTCCTCCGGGCGGTCTTCGCAGTGATGACACCCGGGCGTTTCCTCCCGCCCAATCAGAAACAGGAACCTACCGAAGAACATGTACTTACTTACAAAAAGAATAGTCAACGTACCATTAATAAATTAATTAATACGTTAACACATAAGTATTTACTATGTAAAAGTCGCTAAGTCGTTCATTTTACAAACGAACAATTATACACGCGAACGCACTAAACTACGCTAACTATGAGTTAGTGCAGTGTTGCACGGATTTTGACCAAAGTGATCCGCGCGCACACTCCGCTAATAATAGTTGGCGTAATATAAATCGAGTGATTTCAAAAAGTACCTTTAACTACGTTTTATAAGATTTGTAACTTTCTTATTTTTGCATATTTCTTCTCAATTTTTTTATGACGTATGTAAACACACATTTTAAGCAACTTGGCATAAAAAAAGTTTTTTCCAAAATTAGAGTTAGCGTAGTATACATTGCTGGTGTCGATTTGTAATTTACAAAATGCCGCTGCGACCGGAGTCAAAGGCAATTTAAGTTAATTAAAACTGAAATGTTCTTCACTGCATTATTTTCTCTGCAGAGTACATTGAATGTGGTTTGACATCTATCAAAACATTCATGAAAATAAAACAATAATGTAGAAAAACAAAGCGTTATTTACTTTGAAAAACCTTTTGAAAATATACAAAATACTTTGTATATTTTTTACTCATTTTAATAAAATAGAGGTAAACCAGAATTATTAACAGAAGGTTTAACATATTTTCTATTTAAGTAAATAATGTATGATATTTTAGTAACATAGAAACGCCTTTTTAAAATAGTATTAGATAGAAACAACAATAACATTTGAAAATAAACATATTATAGATCGCTGTAGGAGAGAAGGTATGGAAAGGAAACACAATCACCTTTTTAACTGTTACTAAAAACGTTATATGAAAATCTCAATTAAACAATTTCAAGCCCATAAACCAGAAATATCATTCACATACACACCTTTTTAAACCAATGTGCCAGCAACAGCAACCAAAAACAAACTATTTGTCTAACAAAACCACCACGCCATATTGAAATTTAAAATAGGTATAAAGCAGTTTAAATTTCCTCCATTCTAAACAACCGCATTTGGGAATCAGCAGAAAAAAGGCGGTGGTCATTAATCCCCCTAGCCTCATGGAGAAGCCAATGCTTACACTCCTGTCGAACCAGTGAAATATGACCGAAACAAATTGTATGGTACGTAGCAATGCGGCCAGCGTTCTGATACACACAACCTTTGCAATTTGGTTGCATTTTTATTTTTGCAATAGAAAATTATGCTGCTTTTTTAAATAAGTATTCAGTTTGTGTATTTTTGGAATACGTTAAAATAAATTAATGTGGTAATGCATTTTTAACGTCGTCAGATCAAACAGAGACTGCACATTAAATACTATTTCTTCAAATTCAGTTTACGACCTCCAATATTATAATCGATAAATCATAGATGCTTACATAAGGCAAGCAAGGTTTTGTTTTGCAAAAAAAAACCTTCATGAAATAGTCATCAGTAAAACTGCGTCCAATTCAGTCAATTCATATTTCAGTCCCATTCAACATTCTATCTTGAAAAAAGATGTATATTTCCTAATCCGGAAAGAGCACGTCATAGCCGCGTTCCGGTTCCGTTCCGGCCCGTTCCGCAGCCGTGTCCACATCGTTCTATCGTATACATCAATGAATTCTATCCGGTCCGGACTTAATCGGACAAATGTGCGTTTTATTTGGACAAGAAGGGTATTTAATGGTGCATTTGTTACTTATACGTGATGAGGCACATGTAAGTACGGATCCGTGAGTAAACGTAAGAAAAGGCTCGTTACGTCGGTACAAAATTAGATTTAGTTTCGGAGACAGAAATATTTCAAGTTACTTTTTGGAGTTTGATCTAATTTTGGTAAGTCTAAGAAGAAAACATAGATTGGTTTTAGTAGAACTGGGACATATTTTCTTGAAAACAAATTTGTTCTAAGAAATTTTGTAGTCCGTTTTAGGAGTGCTACTTTTTTTGAATACGATAATGTAAAAATACTTCTTATGTTAGATTTGAAACCTATTTTAAGCATTAATTGGTATAAGCCGGTAAACGATCAGATCACCTAATGACAAGCAATTGTCAGTCACGCCGCGGCCCATAATCACCTAAAACACCAAAAGCGTTAGACGTGCCTTGCTGGCCATTTGGGGATATTAATTGGGCCTCCAACAACCTAATTCACACAAAGAAACACAGCGCAGCATTGTTTTTTTAATGACGGTTTTCTGTGCGGCCGTGGTATTACTCCAATCTAGCCAGCCCATTCGTGCCAAAGCATGATTCTCCCACTCTTAAATTACAATAAATTGCCAACACGCTTTCAAAAGAACCAAAAACCTTTTAATCAGACCACTACACGACAAAACAACGACATGACATCACACAACTATTCATAATCCAACAAAACATTTGCTTATTTCAATTATTTTATAACAATTCAGTATAAATCCTTGCAAGTTGAGGAGCTATTACGCAATGAACATTGCGCCAATTAACGAGCTGAGAAGCACCGATTCGATATTGCTCGTAACTTAATGAGTTCCGTTGTAAGACAAACTGTTCGGCTACTGGACACGAGCGCTTACCAAGATGTAGGGCTAACTGGATGAGATTAATCGGTTTTGTATCCGTCTTCCTGTTACTGGATATAAAGGATATTCGGGATGGGCAAAGAGATTTTGCATTTATTTTATGGCTGAGCAAACTTAAAGATTAAGTAAGTAATATAAAACTAAATCATTATAATTTTGACTTGACTTGACTTTTAGCGAATCATCATTATCAGCCATAAGACGTCCACTGCTGAACTTTTTAGCGAATAATAATCCAAGAATAAGACCTTTTTTATAACATCAACGTGGTGGATCTTTAGAGATGATTTTTACTGTAACGTTTTATCTCCTCTAAATTAATTTTCATATTAGTAGAATAAAAAAATATGCTGAAGCAGTATCTGGAAATAGAATATTTCAAAACTTGGCTTATCCAGGTGTTGTAAATCTACGTTTCACTGGACTGGGACAAGTTTTAATTAAGGCAAATATCTCGCACGGGGCTGCGATGTGGACATTCCATTACAGCGTTTAGCCAGAGATAATGAAAATCATGTGTGACTTATCGGATTTAGCTCACAAGTTCACTCTTGTATTTGATTTATACAGTTAACCTTCCTGTAGTAGTAGTCTGTTTTAGTAGTGGTCATATTTTCATCATTTTTGGTAATCAATAAGGTCTATTTTCAACTACCTCAAGCAACCCTATTGGTACTGATGTGAACGAGTACTATTGTTTTTTTTTTCAATCAAAGCGCAGAGACCATCCTAGAGAGGTAATCAGTGTTTTTCTATACCTACACCTACCTATTACCTAATGAGGCAACTGGAAGATGAAACAGCCAAGTTACAACAGAATAACAATCACAGTGAAGTTCTTTAGACATATAACCCTAGATTTTTCTAGATTTATTTCAATCCAAACACCGTTTCAGAGGTAGTATTTTCTGAATTCAGGACGAGTCAATAGCAGCTGGGATTTCTAGGATTTCTGAAAGATAAACGTTCAGTTATAGACTGACATTGGAACTGTGTCACATAAATCTTGACGTTCGTATACTAGATCCCCGTGGAGAAAGTAAGCACCAGCTCGAAGACGTATGGATACTATAGCAACTTAAGGATCGTAATAAATTCACAAACCTTCGCATACGTGTTCCGGGAAAACTTTTTTTTTATAATAATGTGCCGCACGTGACATGTACCTACACTTACACATAGACATGTAAATACATACTAGCCATTAAACATCAACAGATCATTGGCAAAATTCGTCTAAAAATGTTTTTTCATACCTATCTTTATTTATGGGTTCTAACAACCGCCAGCTTCCTACAAGCTAAAGAAAATAAAAGAAACTCCACATAAAATATATAGGAAGAAATAACGCAAAACTGCTTGCTGCTTCCCTCCTTATTTTTGTTTAATTTCAAACACTTGAGCAACAATCCCCAGATTAAATCAAGCAATTAAACGTAAAAACAAACCGTAGAAAACAATCAAGAAACCCATTTTTTTAAAAACCCATCTGAAAACCGATCTTCCTTTAACTTTTTACAATTACTCGCTATTTTAAACTTATTACCCGTTTTCGCATTACGATTAGTAACTGAACCAAAAAAAGAATAATTAAAACAAAAAATATATATTCAAGACGAAGAAAATCGAAATTGCCCTTCCCTGGGAGGGTGCGTTGCTCCCTGGCTCTTTACGGCCAAAGTAGAGTTTAGGTCAGAAGGTTCACGAGATTATCATGCGTAAATTATGATCATAAAATAATAATATGTTAATTATAAACCATTGTTTGTATCTTTCTAGGTCGACAAGATGAGGATTCCGGAGCTGCGGACAACGTCGGAGCCGCGGACAACGTAAGAGGTTACCGGGGCTCCGGCTCAAAGCAGGAGTAGGAACGGGGTGGGTTTTAGTCAGTAAGAGTCTGACACTCCCTCCCGCCTCACCCAAGGAGAAGCCATTGGATGATTTTCCCCCCTCAAAAAAAAAACAAAAAGGTAGACCAGATAATATTAATTTGTACACTAGACAAAAAGAAAAAAATATACAAAAATAAGAGTGGGCAGCACAACTTAGCTTTATTAATACGTATACGTAATAAATAATTTTAGTAAAAAAAATACTATTATACATTTTTACCTTTGCTCTGAACAGAATTTCTAACCAAACCTCTATAGTGACTGTAACTCCCGCTCGTCATTAGGAGTGGGCACGCAAAGGGAAATTATCCTCACTTAACCCTCCTGAAGGCGTTAACTGGCACCTCAGCGGAGAGCTCTCGCCCACGATTACTTTATTATACAGATTGGAACATTTTTCTCTAGCTTGAAAATACTTTTATGATCCCGTAGTTTACAGTAGGGGTTAAAAAAACGGATAATAGGAGCAAAGAGAACAATATTCTAAGTTCCTTGGGTTTATTTCTTTGAATAAATATTTATTTTCATAAAATTATGGCACAGAAGATATTCCCCAGTCAACTTTCTAGACTAGACTAAGTTATGAAAAAAGAAATTGTAGCTAAATAAAGAATTTTCCGTGCCCAAATAAAATATATTTACATCTACTTATACTGTTATTTACTAAAGTAAATTATTTTGTAGATACTACCACGAAATTCATTCTATTAGACGTAGGTACCTACCTAATAAAGTTTTATCTTTATCTTTTTCAATTACTACTTCTAGACTTCATTTTGTGATTGAAAGTGATTTGTTAATGAAACGAGAATTTCCAAGTATTCTAAATAGACGTTATCAAGGCGGGGACGTTCAAAGAATCTGTTGACATAGGTTTCGAGAACACACTTTATTCTAGGAAGAATACAACAATATTATTTTTGTACATCGCAATCTCGAATTCGACATTGTTTGCACAAGAAAATTGAGATTTTTTCCCCGACGAGATCAAGTCACCGTTAACCGTAGCAAATCTTTAATTCTGTCCCTTCAATTCACGACCCCGATTGTTTTTCCGAATGAATGAATCAAAATAACAATTCGTTAAGGATCCAGTGGCCAACCCTCTTCAACCCTCATTCATTGTACCTATCTATTGTATCGTACTTGTTAGCGCTCAAGAGTATAAAATCAAACGGGACAATAGAAATGGGCAATTGTACTCTTTGCTGGTTTATTTATCTGTACTTTTCAATCTATTTTTTTTTCTTTAATGAAGGACTCGCTGGAGTGGTGACGATTTGAAATTGGAATTTGGAAATGTTAGTACTAGTGAACATTTCTGTCGCTTTAGTGAAAATTCGATTTACCTAATCTAAATTAGGTTAGCTTAGTAATGGACGAACATCACGGAGCTGCGCACTGCCTAGCGGGTTACCGGGGCTCTGGCTCGAAAAGCAGGAGTATGAATGAGGTGGTTTTTAATCAGTAAAAGTCTCACGCTGAAAGCCTGGCCGTCTTCGGCAAGCCTGGCACCGCGCCGTACTGGCACTAGCAACAAGCATCGGAATGACGTGGGGCGTGAAGCTCAAGACCTTCAGAGAACTTCAGTGGATACCTTCTGCTCATCTAGGAGACACAGGATATTAGTCAAGTAAGTCAGTTTGACACTCGCCTCACCCAAGAGGAGGGAGGAGATATTGAATGATTTTACCCCCTCAAAAAAAATACATCTCGATCTTAAATGTAGCAAGAAATCAAAGTACCATAACTCTCAATATTACTTTTCTCAGAAAAATAATTATAACATAAGCCAAGACATATATAAACGTCTGTAGAAGTTAAAGTAATGTCTAAGACGGTGAACTTAGAAATAGTTTTCTAATGTGTAAGCACGCTGTTTAAACGACTTTGCGGTTACCTAATAGTTTACCTGAAATGCGAATATTTCAATTTAATTTATTACTTTGGTTAAGTTTAAGTTCTCAACCTAATCATTTTACTAATGCTTTGTTGTTTATACAGTGTACACAGAGGTAAAGAATTTATGGCTTTATTACGCTTAGTAAATTCATGACTTGACTCCATTCACGTACACGATAATTCACTGGCATAATTCAAGACAAAACTTCATTTAAATTGTAAGTACGTAATTTAGGCTGTTGCTTTCAAACGATTGATAGCATTTAGTGACTTTAGTTATTAGTTTAAATAACTTTAAGTAAATTTCGCAAGTCTATTATGAAGTTGCAGTTTGTGAGATCGTGAGGTTAACTCCCAGGTAAAGAAAAAATATTTAAGTGTATTTACAATATTCGACAGTAGAAAATACTGTTATTAGTTTGGTGGCTAGAATAAATTATTTTTGAAATATAAAAATTGATTGAAATATAAAAATTAGGTACTCAAATCATTTGTTCGAACAAAGCACGACTAATTTCAAACTACACCGGGACTCATAAATACGCGTGAATAAAATCGTATATTCCATTCAATGTTGAATATTGTATTTTGATAGTTAACTGAAGCTAAAAATGCATGCACAACAATAGCCGTATTGCGACTAGTTGATCATCAAGGAGTAAACAGTACTGTTGATATTGCTAGTCTAATTAATTCGTGGTACCAAGTACAATCACATGCAGGTCAATAACTTTCACCTTTGTACATATTTGGTAACAGACTGTCGATTCCTAGTATATGGACAATCAATTCTAGGTAATATACTACAAGTAAATGAATAAAATGGTTACTGTCTACCTGCACAGGAAATAATGGTGCTGACTGTACCTTCATCAATTTATTTGAATTTACATTTTTTACAGCTTTTCTCAAAAATCATCCATATACATTTGTACAGGTTAAACTTCAACGTTTTTTATTCGTATAACTACATAGAATTTAACATAAATAAAATATAATAATATGGAAATGCTATCCATCTAATCGATTACCCCACTCGACTCATCGATTCAATCAAATAATTATCGATGATTCAATGTTTACTAGCCCCATACATAAATGTATGGAAGCTTGGAATAGACTGAAATCGGACCGCACGGTCGACAATCCCATTGACTCTGCGGTTTTGTCATTATGTCAATGCTAATATTTGTACATCGAGTCCCGCCAATCGATTGTTATGTTTGTTGCAACGTGTGTAGTGTACATTGTACAGGTTCATTTTAATGTACTTGTAAAAACTTTGACCCTTTTTTTGAGGGGGAAAAATCATCCAATGACTTCTCCCGCCTTGGGCGAGGCGAGAGGGAGTGTCAGACTCTTACTGATTAAAACCACACCGGTCCTACTCGTGCTTTTCGAGCCTAAGCCTCGGTAACTCGCTAAACAGTCCACAGCTCTAGATCCGCATCAGCCATACTAGGCCCCAACTGTGGTGGACTGATGGCTTTTTGAGCCGCGTGTGGAACGCGGACTTTTAGACCTTTTTATACATCGCTGAAAAGGTAAGCAGAAGAATACACATTAAATACTAATTTACAGCACGCAATTACTACCAGTTATGTTATGAGTTCCATGTAATGAGGCTCATCTTATAACATACGATATACAATTTGTCAGAAATGAAAATCTGAATATTTTCTCATCTCATAGGTAAATTGCTCTTTCGACATTCTCGTTGTTACCTTTTGACCTCTATTTATAGACTTTGTATTTTTTCAAAGTGAAAACGTAAGTTAGAAGTAATTTTTCCAAGTACAAAATATACCTATTGCAGAGAAAACTCATTTGAGGGTAAAAGATTTGCCGTCAATACGCTAGAATTATTTTTACGGTCGAATCGATTCTTTCTTCTAAATACATTTTTATTTTGTAATGTGAAATATTTTTCTAACTGCTATTAACTTTGGTTTTTCCATTAACAAAAATATAAACACTAAATATTTTTATTAGGTACTGTTTTCAAAGAAAAATAAACTTATTTCGTTCTTATTTCATTTCGTCTGTAAGACTATGGTCTATAAAAAACCAAATAAGCCGTTCTTTGCTTAAACAACTTCGAGGGTTTATGTGAAAAGCCTACATAAATTCCATAAGGTTTACCACCCTTTGGAAAACCTGAATATTTTCTTATCGAAATTCAGAGCTTAGTATAACGTAAGACAAAGTAAGTATGAAGACGCATAAAGAGTAGATTTGTTTTTACATCGGTCTGCACATAATTTAACTTAAAAAAATCTGTTTATGGCAGACACTTTAAGCCATGAAATTTAACATTTCTGTAATTCAAAAAATTCCTTGTATATTGTCCGTATAAACATTCACGTTCGCATAGTTTATACGCACTCACGACATACCTAGATGAAAATCTTAGTGTGGGGCAAGGTTTTTTTAAATAAATTAAATCATTACCATCACATCAGCCATAAGACCTGCACCGTTGGACATGCGACTCCCTCAATGACCTCAATCTGTATTCATTCAATTTGTATGTAAGCTTGAATTTTTACTCACCTATCCTAAAGTTTATCACACTAAAACATTTTAAACTTACTATTCTCTAACAAAAGGTCGAAAATAAAAAAGCAATCGATATCGTGAATGGTTGGCGTACAAAGTTAGTGCTAACCTTCGACACTTTATAGCGTGGTCAACTAGACGTCTCTGGAGACTGAGAACTCAATTTTATAAGTGTTTTGCTTCAATCTTTTGGGGTCGTAAGTCTATTAAAAAATAACTTTATAGTTATATGATCTTCTGAATGTCAATGTCTATGTATTGCTACTTACTATAAGAAGATTTTTATTAGGAATACATGTATTGCTTGCTTGAATCATAAGACAGGTTTAGTATTTTTAGTATGAGAGAGCCATATGCATATTTCAGTACGAATGGGCTGGCTCGACCGAAATGACAGCCTTACCAACAACAACGCTTGCGTTGTCTTTCGTCGTGCGAATGAGGTTACCGGAGGCCCAATTAGCTCCCGCCCAATCTTCCTAATTCTCAACAATCCTAAAATTCTCAACTCCCCGCTCCCCTAAAGGTCGGCAATGCACTTGTAACGCCTACCTAATCGTTATGATAAGATGATAAGCTAATATTGATTTTCATATTTTGATTCGTTCAATGATTCCACTTTGATTTACTCGTATATCCATATTTTTTCATCCTAATACCGTCTAAATATATAAATAAAAATAAATCTGTCAACAAACTTTGTTCACATCATATCACGTTCAACCAAACATCGAAGACGTAGCCGAGTAAAAAACATCGATAAACGCTCAAGTGGCTTCATTTCCCAAAGTGATACAACATTCTGTTCAATCCACTTTTATGTGAGGACGAAACATGTAGACGTACCTTTATTGGATGAGTTTTGGGGCACCACGTGTCTCGAACAAAATAGACAAATCTTTCTTAAAATAAAAACATTTGATAAGCAAAGAAAGATTTAAATATTCAATCATTTTGTTAATATTTTACAGTTATGAATAACAAAGCAAAAATATTTCAAATAATTTGGCTGTTAACAAAGAACTATTTAAGGTAAATCTTCGACCTAGATATAATGATGTAAGTGTTGTGTTATTGTGATTTAAGTTATTACACGTTAGAATCAGATACAATGGTGTTGGCATATCCTTATTGGATAAAAACCCTAATACATTTATAAATAAATAAAGATTTTAAATTGGGTAAATCCTCGGCTAACATCGGTCCCCAATGACTACCATGGCGCTTAACATGTTCATTAATTAATTGAAATTAAAAATAAGGTGATTCTGATCACTGTAAAGTAAGACGTTATGACATGAGGTTGTACATACAGCATGCAATTACATTATCAGATGAATTAGTCTATCTGATTACTGGTAAACAGCATAAAGTAGACAAGCTGTTATCAGTAGGTTTAAGTTGACATGGTCTTATTATAAAAAGGTTTAACAAGCTTATAAGCTGAGAGTTGTACATTGACAAGACAATGTTATACATTGTAATTCTCTCTAAAAGAACCTCTGTTTCCATTATTAAATGGTTATTTCATTTTCTAAGCCAAACCAATTCAATCCACAACACACATTATCTGTCCCCAAATTATCACATATAGGAAATAACTTTCAGTAGAATTTGAACCGTTTCCAAAATGTGTACTATCTAAACGTGGTGTCACCGACATCGGTGAGGTATTTATTGTCCATTCGTCACACGTAACGTCAACGTATCGTCGTCACGTACCGTCCTGTAGAAAACTTTTATTGCTTCCCGTAATTGGGACATTACATCGAAATAAAAGCAACCCGCTTTAAGGACGCTGGATGATCAATTTAATTCTACAATATGTTTCACACTCTTGATGTTATTTTTAGATACTGACAATTTGTATAATGACTCAAATTAATAAACATGTATGAGATAAGTAGACGTTAATTTCTAAAATTTGGCATAATCTCCGATTTTCAAACTTTTACTCAATTTTGTCCTAAGTGCAATTGTTGACTCCCATTCACACAATCATCCATCCAAAATGACATTATACTAATGTTTTTGAAATGGAAATAAAAAGAAACTAGTTCTTCCGGATAGTGGTCGGACTGTACACAGTTACTTAGACTGTAATTTAAATCCAGGACACTTGGAATTTATGCACGGCATGCCGTAGCAAACTATATTCTTAAAAGAGAAAATAAAAACAAAGTTAGGTTTTATTTACATTCATTGCGAACATCGTTCGGTTGCGCCACGAAACCCTAATTTGAAACTTAGTTCGGAAACGTGGCTAGGTTTTACGATCACTACGCTTAACAGTATTTACTTTCATGAATTTTAAATAAGTCCACTATTTTACTAATCAATTTATACAATGTAATCGAATTAACTTTCACATTGATTCTGTGGAAATTGCATAGCTCTAAGACCTGCCTGCATAAAATACGGTCCTGCTAAATAATTAAACCTTGTTGTTAATGATGACTTAAAACCAAAAATGTTGAAAACAAAACACACATACTTGAAGGTCAGGAAAGGAATGAACCAATACGTAGTGTATCTATAACTCAACCAACTAGACCAAAAAGTACACCAGTAATTAGGACATTTATTCATTTAAAGCACTTCGAGGCAACAGAAACCGAGCCTATATTTTGCGTGTTCATTGTTCTTGAAATTGTAAGAAAATCGTTTCCACGAGGGAACGGTCTGAGTGGCTGTCATTTATCGGGTATTTGGCAATATTGAAACCTGTTTCTTATTTAATTAAGAATGACAAATGGTGAATGTCAATCACGCAATTCGTTATAAGCACGCCATTGAATAATCTTCGTTTTGAAGTGGTTTGTTTTAGATTCCCAGAATTTTTCATTCGATTTTTTTCTGGTTCATTGAGAAATATTATGCCTTTTGAATATTTTCTTACAATTGAAGCTTTTATACACCTACCAAATTACTTAACATAACATTGATGAAGAGTCCCTCTGTGACTCGAAACTAGTAGAGCTTTTCTTCATTAATTTACGTGAGTAAACCATGATTTTACTTCATACATCTATAGTTTAAGCTCAATGGGACTACCAGACTGATGGCCATTAAACTAATAGATACATTGTTGCCTGGATACTCCTCTAAGCATAATAGGCACAATCACATTTCGATTACTATACATGAAATGTTGTTTCATTAGTAAAGTGAATGTAAATGCAACTACCAGGTTTGAGGAGGTTTTTAGTCAGTAAGAGTCTGAAACTCTTTCTTGCCTTACCCAAGGCGGAAGAAGTCATTGGATGATTTTCCCCTCAAAAAGCCCCTCGAGCATATCGAGGAAAAGGTAGTCGTATCTAGGTGGTGGATATATAGACATCCATCACCAAATAAAAATAGGAATATACCTGAAAGTCAATAGGAATATGCCTGAAAGTCAATAGGAATATGCCTGAAAGTCAATAGGAATATGCCTGAAAGTCAATAGGAATATGCCTGAAAGTCAATAGGAATATGCCTGAAAGTCAATAGGAATATGCTTGAAAGTCAATAGGAATATGCCTGAAAGTCAATAGGAATATGCTTGAAAGTCAATAGGAATATGCCTGAAAGTCAATAGGAATATGCTTGAAAGTCAATAGGAATGCGCCTGAAAGTAAACAGGAATATGCCTTTTTTAGGGGGAAAATCATCCAATGGCTTCTGCCCTGAGTGAGGCGGGAGGGAGTGTCAGACTTTTACTGACTAAAATCCACCCCGTTTCTTCTCCTGCTTTGAGCCGGAGCACCGGTAACGTTTTACGTTGGCCGCACGGAAAACAGGAATATGCCTGAAAGTCATATCACTTTAGTTAAAATCTTAGCTGAAAGTATTAAACAAAAACACATCTGAAATTGAATCCCAAGTCTAATTGATAACGTGGCTCCCGACAGTTTATTCCACCGCCTTCCTATAGGTAACACAAACTTTGTTAGAACTGCCAACTCATTTTCATGTTATGCTTTATTTTCCTGGTTTATGTGAGAACTCCAACAGTTGTGGCTAGTTAACCAGTTCGTTGTTCCATTCCGTATATTTTGTTGTGCTATTCTAAATGCTAGTATAAATTAATAGGACGATTTGTTTCATTGGTTTACATTTTGATTTGATTCATTTTCTTTCTTCATTTGATTCTTGACTGCACGGTTAGCGTGGTGGCTGCGCAACTGGCTGCCGCGCAACGTGTAGCGGGTTCGATTCCCGCACGGAGCAACTCTTTGTGTGATGCACAAATTGTTGTTTCGGGTCTGGGTGTCATGTGCATGTGAAATTGTATGTTTGTAAAACGCACTTACGACACCGGAGAAAATGCTAATGCAACGTTTAAAAAAATCTATAATAATAATAAAAGCATGGAAGTATTCAGGTTTTTTATTTGCTTATTTTTAGCTAGGGCAAAAGCCTCCCTATCCTCCTACTACTCCTCAATGAGCAGAGCATTCTGCAGCCAATCCTTATCGTAGAAAGTGATCAAGTACCTGTAAGAATGAAATAATATAATTAGGATCATCTCAGAACATATACAAAATAAAAGAAATTCTGCAAACAACCGCATTATATGTGTATTAACCTTCATACGGTCCTCGGGTCATTTTTGACCCATTTGAGGATAAAAACAAAGTTTTCTTTTTAAGTATTTTGTTGTGGCAGTTGATATGGCATGACTTTGTTCAAAGTAGTAAGCTCAATGTAAATGTTTGACAGTTTTTTTTAAATATCTTATATTTATCAATTTATAGATTTTTTTACTCTAATGGCCTTCGGGTCACATTTGACCCGTAAGTATAGAATGATTCTGTTTGGTTAGTTTTAGGTATCGGGTTACCCACTATTCATTTTATAATACTTGCATTGTTCTACCCACATAACACTGTAGTTATTGAACAAACATTGAACGACTAGAACGTCAGTGCTTCAAAATCAAGTAATCGTAAAAATCAATGAATTCGTATTTGAAAATGCAAGACAGTGAAATTGACAATATTTTGAATCAGGTGTCGGACGAAGAAGAATCGTGTTCGGAGTTTGAAGATCATGTGGAGAATGCTGATTCATCTGACAGTAGTTCTAGTGAGAGTGAAAGTGCAATTGTTCCTGCTGAAGGATTGTTTTCAAAGAATGGTCAAATAATTTATTCTGAAACCCCGTTTGGGAGCAGTTGCGGAAGAACTTCAAGGGAAAATATTATCAATATGATGCCTGGATTGACGCGTTATTCTTCGTCGAGAATCACAGATGAAGAAATTTCAAGTTTTGAGTTATTTTTTCCACCTCCACTGATACACATGATTTTGAATTACACGAATATTGAGGGTAGACGTGTATTTGATAAATAATGGACTGATATTGACAGATCTGAATTATTTGCGTTTATTTGGTTTACTTTTGTTAGCGGGTGTGTTTCGATCAAATAATGAAAGCACTGAAAGTTTGTGGGATTCTAAAAAAAGGCAGACCCATATTTGCAGCGACCATGTCCCTCAAGACATTCAAAAAAATATCAAGAGTTATAAGATTTGATTCGCGAGCTATGGAATAAGTGGGTACCGAAACTTTATAATCCTTCCCCAAATGTGACTGTAGATGAACAGTTAGTTGCAATCAGAGGAAGATGCCCGTTTCGGCAATATATGCCGTCAAAACCTACAAAGTATGGTATAAAGTTTTGGGTTCTATGCGATTCTGCAACAAGTTATGCTTGGAATATTCAACCCTATACAGGCAAAGAAACCGGAAGTGTTCCTGAAAAAAATCAAGGTTTGCGTGTGGTTCTTGATTTGTCTGTGGGGCTAAAGGGCCACAATCTTACAACACATAACTTTTTCACTTCATATCAACTGGGATAGAAATTGGAAAAACAAATTACACTAATAGGTATGCAGAAAGTGTATATGTAAGCAGCATTCGAAAACAATTACTTTGTGTACTCGATGTAATAATTGTTTTTTTTTTCATTTTGGATATATACTATTACTATTCTATTTAGTTATTAAAGCGTAATTAAGTTCTATGCACGTTACAATTATAAGTGTTTGCTGTTCAAAATATAATTAAATAAAATAAAAAATATAGTGACTAACTGTTGTTTCCATTGTCTATTATTAAAATGTATTTCATTATAAACCTATTTACAAGTAAATGCGTAATTATTTCCCATAAATGTAGATAATATACTGTACGGGTCAAATTAGACCCGAGGTCCGTTGACGTTAGTCGTTTTGAAGACCGTATGAAGGTTAAACAATATTATGTTTTCACATTCTTGGCACTAACTCAAAACAAGATACTAGGAATTTGAAGAATATGTACTAATAAATCAAATTAACTAATTTCACACAATTTCAGCAGTCAACCGTAGCATCTACAGGTCCAAACAAATAATTTATCTTGTTTCTTTTATTCTGTCTCAGTCATAAGATTAAAAAAATATATTTTATATTTATTGTTGATGTACCTTGTTAAATAAAATAAAATCTTCTCTCTCTTATCTTCAATCCTTTCAATCAGTACCCTAAAGACAAAATCATTCTAAATTGAATAATAGGATTATTTTGCAATGGGAAACCAACAGATGATTAAGATAATACCATAAAGTTCATTGTAGTGCAAAATATCCCATACCCCCCCCCCCACAAGGAAACATTTGTCGAGGGAAATATAAGCTCCGGATGAAAACCGAAATCCCTACATACACGATTGTCCTTATTTACAAACACAAGAAAATTTGACACTTGCTTTTCCTTAGAGATTAAGCTTGGAGACTCGTAGGAAGTGGTATTTACGTACAAGTAAGTAGTAGAGGTACTTTTTGCCGCATATTTATTCTTATGTAATAGTGAAGCTGTTAAAATTCGATGCGTATATGACCCATGAAAAAGGTCGATTGTAGCTTATTGAAATATTGTTCAAGAGATTCTGAAAAAACTGTACATATATCGATGCATATTTCCTAAAGGTAATTTAAGTGGTATACTGTAGTTTCTGCTTACTCCTAAGGAGCAAAAAGCGTGAGTTTATATACATACCTGTATGTAGATGTTATAAGGAAGCACGAGTATATGCATACACATTTATAAACATGAATAAAACAATGCAATTGTTCCTTCCAGCACCGAGTCGTAAACCAACCGAGAAACACACCAACAAAAATTTTCCCATCTTCATAATATATCATACAATTTCTCATAAACCTGTATAAATATAAAAATATCTGCGTACAGCATTAACAGTCGATTCAGCAAACGTCGGCACACTCTTTCAAATGAGATGGCAAGTAATTTCGTGAAAACCCAGTTCTGAAATAAATTATTCATCGGCGACGAAACGCCTGAAGCCCGTATTCATTTCATTTCTGAATCTGAATTCTACTTTTCTTTCGCGTTTTTTTTTCTCTTGCCAAACCTTACCTTTAATAAATTTTATATAAGCCCTAAGATTAAACAGCGAAGTGCTCTGGGAAGCGATATTATTGGAAATTGGTTATGTGATTGTTACTAGTATTTCTTTGTCTTATGAATTATTTAGTTTCCACTGGCGTATTTCATTTGAATCTTTTAAAAGGTTCGCGCCGTATTTAATATTTCTTTTTTTAGACTGTGATCAATTTGTATACTTGTTATACAGATGTTAGTCCTTGTATAATTTCGAGATAAGAATTTTAAGGATTTAGGTACCTATTGATACCACAATCCGAGGACGTTTAAAGTACCTATCCTTCTCTGCATTTGTCCCTATATCTAATTGAGTAAACTACAATGGGAAATTAAAATTGTTGAAACGAAACAACAATATTTTATTATTTATTATTTAATATTTAATGTACACAAAACAATAAAATAGTGGTACATTAGCCGAACTTAATAATACTTATTATAATACTATATGAAAATTCCTATACATAGTAAGTCGCACATTGAATTGAAGATAATATATAGGTATAAGTATCTATAATCCCAGTCTGGCTGGATAGAATCTCATTCAAGTATCTGTGCTACGTATATTTCAAATCCTCGTGCAGCCATGATGTATTAAAAAAGTTTTCAATTCTGCTTGCGTTGACCGGTTGCCAGCTCTCCTTCACTTTAAATGGAAATGTTGCTTGAACAGTTACAGAAAAAAAAAAACATTATTTATTCCGATGTAACAAGACAAGAGAAGGTTTAAGTTTGGATTGGAGTTTTGCTGCAGATGCAGTTTAGTCTGGATGCAAACTCCATTGGGTATTAACCTTTCGTATATAAGAAAACAATAGAAATTAAATTATTTCTTGCGTGGATCTGCGTTACGGCACACGACGGGTTAAATTTGTAAGCCTATGTTCACATGGCAAACAGTGGATGAACATTGCAAATAACAGTGATAAATGGAAAGCACTAAAGGATGCCACCACCTTTGAGTAAACCGAAGGCTTCTTACATATAACTAATTAAAACTTCTTACGACTAATTAATGTGAACAAAGAAAGATGCATAGGAAATGGTAATACATATATTTTTTATTGTTCTGTAAATTATAGAAAAATATAAAGCATTTTTATGTTATGTTTAAATAGCAAGCGTTTAAGTTCGCGTTTTAATAACGTGTGTTTACAAGTACATACGTTTACATACATCAGTTTATACATCTATTGACATAAAAAACCGTTTAAAAACCATATTGAAATATTCGACAACCATTATTTTCCAACAGAATATGCATAGATATAAAATCAAACTACTAACTATAAACAAACATGAGACTGGGCGATGAACCGTTTCATATCAAACTGAAAGTTTCACCCTTTATCAAGCGCTGTAATGGCGGGCGATTGGTTCACGCTCCAAACTAAACTCATTGGTAGCCCTCTCAAAATATAACATAATGGGTGTACAAGATAACCGGGACACATAATTGGTGTTTAGAATGGCTATAACCCCGGGCTCTGCCAATCTTTAGGTAACTTGAAAACTAATAGATAGATAGATATACATGTATAAAGGCAGTTTTACACGAAGTAATTTCTATGTACATATGTATCTATGTATCAATTATCTTGCCTGCACGGTTGGCACGATGACTGGGCATGGGCACGGGTTCAATTCCCCCACGAAGCAATTTTTTGTGTGATGACGTAATCCACAATTTTTTTCTGGTCTGGGTGTGATGTGCATTTGAAATTGTATATTTGTAAACGCACTCACGACACAAGAAAAAATCTGAGTGTGGGACTGAGAAAACGTTTTAAAAAAAACAGCAAGTTAATATAATTGTCAACAAATCAGATCTATGGAATTTGGTAAAATATTTAATTCAGATCGAATTGAGCCTCACGTAACTGCTCACACGACGAAACACTAGGGAAGTATTGCATCAAAGCGGTTTTCTGTATCTCTACTCTAAAGCCAGCTTATCGTAGCGAAGCATAAAATTATACAGTGATCAGTAACAACTAGCCTAACAACTCCATAATAATTTCAAACAATAAATCACAAAATTCTAGCCTTATTTACTTTATAAACGCTAATTTTGAAACCTATATCATAAAATCTGTAGTACATTTATTGGAATGCCGTTTCAAACAAAATGCTTGGCTGGAAGAAATTAGGTATTTAGTAGCTACACTAATTGGTACAGTGTACAACAGTGATTTATTATACCGTCGTAGGCGTAGCTTGATACCAGTTTTAATTGCTATTTAGATTCATAGATTAATTTTGGTGAGCTATGGCTTGTCATCTTGCACTATTATAAGTGTTGGAATAAATTGTTTTCGTTTTATGGAAATCTTTTGTATAGTAATTCTGTCTTATTGCAATTTTCTGTCAGTATCATTACTTTATTTATTACATAAATTGATAAACGTGAATTCCGTATTATGGTACGCGTCCACAGGTCCGCATCGTACGCATCGCACGCAACGGATTTTAGTTTGTCTTGTATAGAAACTTGTACAACTGCGTCCACTGATCCGCATCTTACGGACCGCATAATCAGCAATGCGTACTGATGACGTCATACGGAATGCGTACGATTTACCCTACGAATATCAGATTGTACTACACGTATCAACCATTAGATAATCAAACGAAACAAATCTAATAGAAATGACAGATTGATTGACTATATCATATCATATCGAAACCTCTTTGCTTTTATATACCTAGTTAAAATATCAATCAAAAGTTTATACAAGCATGTTATTTTTCGACTAGAGCGAAACTAAATAGAGTTATTTGAGATAACATTTTCATCCGAGCCAGAAAAGGGTTCGTAGTTTCGTACCTACATTAAAGGACCGTATTATTTCATATTTTAGTCGTTTTGCAACACTGCAGCTGTTGCAAGTTGATTTATGTTGGAAAATGAGAGCGAGGGATAACAATAAGTTGAGGACAGAAGAATTATGTAAGGAAGGGAGAAAAAATTAATAATGGTAGGTACAGGGCGGGATTTTATTTTGGTGAACGATGATTTGGGAGAGTAAAGGGTTTTGTTAGAATTAAATATTAGTTTGCATCGTAATATTGGTGAGAATGGATTTGTGATCGATAATTCTGTAGCATTTTTCTTGTTAGAAAATTAAATAGGGTATAAACAGAAATGACATTAGGTATCATGATAATATAGTCTTCTCTTGATTGATTGTCTAGTGCAAATGGGCGGTCGATCTTTTTGCTTAAATAATGTTTATATTAAATAATAGGTCGTTGCACAACCGGTCATATATTATATTCAACAATATTATAAATAGAATATGATTTTCATATTATCTTATTACCTGAATAATTCTTGGCATTCTATTAAGTGCTGACAGTTTTCTATGTAATTGCAATTCAGATGGCAATAAAATAACAAAACCTGTACGCATTCCCAGAGAATGTCAACGGGCTTATATATAATAATCCATTACGTCAGGTAACTAATAACATAGACGGTAAAAAGAGATTGCATTACACACCTGTGCCTTCAGGCGCGTTGTCATCGTATATCTAAAATAACTACAGACATACATAATTCGAATTAATGTAATAAATAAAGAATTGAAATGTATGGCAGTAAATAATGGACTAGTGCAGTAAAAATAATCGACTTAATATAAATAAATTATTAAATTAATTTACTGAACAACCGCTACTCTTGGTTGTTTTTTTTTTGCGAAACTGTCTCATTGACTATTACTGGAGTGGCAGAATATTTACTGGTTTTTCCAAATTCTTAATAACTGTTCATATTGTAGATTTTTCTTTGTAAAAGTGTTGTGAAAGCACACGACGTGTAAGTGGTTACCGAGGCCTGTGAATGCTTACAACACTTAGGGCATTACATGCGCCTTGACGACCTTTAAGAAACCTATTTACTCTTTTCTTGAAGAAACCCATACTGTAGCCTACTGGGAAAACCGGCTGCGAGTTTTGATCTTTGCACTACGCTCACACTGTATTCAGTAGAAATTTTCCTTTTGCCTGATAACTAGGTATTCCATTCATACAGTGGTCCCGTGCTCTACTGTGCAACTTGCACAGCGAGGTTCATAGGAGACATATGTCTCTTTAGGGATGTGCTGTAACAGGCGTTGGGGTCTTGGTGCCCCTTTATAGGTGCTGAAGGTGGCCACCAGAATGGTTTTAGTGAGGTAAAAATCACACACCCCAAAAACCTAGGTGCCTTTTGGAGGTTTCTCCGTAATAAAAGAAAAGATATTTCATTTATTAAAGAACAAAATCAATAACCTCATAACCGAATCACACAGATGCCAATCAAACAGAATCATTGAAAACCCGATCGACAACTAATTAGGTAGCTACATAGCGCGCACTAACAATTTAAATCTGATCGGAAATTGGGTCTATAATTTTATTAAGCTGTTGTGACGGGCATATTGGTGTGGTTTAATTAGCAATTCACCCCAAAATACGGGCGGGTTGGCCCATAACTCAGTAGTGACGTGGATTCCTCTGACATATCCGATATATGGCTGCACCTTATGCGACATTAATACCCATTTTCACCATACTTTAGAAAATTTTAAGAAACCACTAAACTGCCTAATATATAATCATCATCAGGTATCTCGTCTAAACTGTCATATTAAAGAACAAAATCAATAACCTCATAACCGAATCACACAGATGCCAATCAAACAGAATTCATTGAAAACCCGATCGACCACTAATTAGGTAGCTACATAGCGCAACTAACAATTTAAATCTGATCGGAAATTGGGTCTATAATTTTATTAAGCTGTTGTGACGGGCATATTGGTGTGGTTTGTCACTTAGCAATTCACCCCAAAATACGGGCGGGTTGGCCCATAACTCAGCTAGTGACGTGGATTCCTTGACATATCCGATAATACGCTGCACCTTATGCGATTTTTATACGGGCTCACCATACTTTAGGAAATTTTCGCGGAAACGTCACTAGACACTGTTTTAGTTGAGTAAAAAAAATTTTGGTTTTACATGGGTGGGTCTTGGTATACCAGTTTTAGCGTTAAAAACAATCGATCTAGTTCAGGTCACCCTTAGTATGACTTTGCTTTACGTTGAACGAAAGCGAGACGAGAGCGCTTACGGCGCTCTGATTGGTTGGTTCATTTGCGCCAGCAAATCAGAGTGCTGGACGCTTATCTTTTGTTTTCGCTGCCATATTTTGGTAACCTGTTCCTGTCTAACCTACGCTTTGCATTCGCTTTTGCCTGGATTTTTATGACGGGCTCACATGATTTATTTGTTAACGGATAACGTCCGGACAGTGGACCACCTAGCGGGTTTACTGGAACTGGCTCGAAAAGCAGGTTAGAAATGGGGTAGCTTTTAGTCAGTAAGAGTCCGATGGTCACTGTTATACTCGCCTCGCACTCAGGGCGGAGAAGTCATTGACAGATGAAAATCCACGCTAAAAAAATGACGTCACCATGAATGTATAAAGTGTAAGTCAGTATAGGACAAAGTATTCACAGAAATAAATCAAAGATATTCTAGCATTAAAAAAACATTAAATACATTTTGTTAAGGTGAGTACATCGAACTAATGGTGGTGTCAAAAGTCTACCAAGGTCGGAACTTAATTTTAACACAAATGAAAAACATTGAGTTTCGTGTGTTTTTGTGAAAAACACGAACGCCCAATGTTTTTCATTAAATCTGAAAAAGGTGATTGATTCCCCTTAAAGCCTTGAGGCACGACTTAATATTCGCGTCTCGTGTCTAATAAGAATTTTAAGTGTTAGGGTAAACTTGCCCAATTCGTACCACTTAAGGAGAACCTCAAAAATTTTGGAAATGAACAATGATACACAGTTATTTATATTAAGTAATTATAATTTCACTAATGTTCTATTAGTATTTCAACAAAAAATAACATAAATCTTGTAAACTTCTGAGAAATAATCAATTTTCAAAAACTTAAAAAAAGTACGATTTAAGACCATTCATCTTAAATCGTACTAGTATATTCTTAAATCGTACTTTGAGATCCTATCATTGGTTTACAGTCTTAAAAATCACAATCTTATTAATCTTCTCCTCTTTTTCTTAATCTTAGTGTAATTCTTATTAATACAGCGGATGGTCTTTGCCAAATCCTGACAGTCATCGCAATAATAACATTTTGTTTTTTTAGTTGTTCCTGCACATAGCTCATGTACCGTAAAACATGGCAACTTTACCATATTTTGGAACAAAAATCGAAATATATTTTTAACCATAAGACGCATAGAAACCAAAACTATATATTTAGAATTGTAGTCTATCTGGCTCACTTTACCGTAAACGTCATTATATACAAACGCTTACTTTAGCCGTAGTAAAGAAAAAACAACATGGGTAAAGATACCAAATTTTTGGCAACTTTACCTACGCGCCGTATTCATCGTGTATTGCATATTAAAGAGTTGTTGAGGTACAGAGGGCTTCATCTAGGACCTCTTCGTATTATAATGCAAACAATATGAGGAAATCTATAAAGATAACGGCTACACAGACAGTCGAGAAAGTTGCCACGGGTTTCATCGTAATTTACATACAAATAATTTGTTACGCTCGGGGTTGTCAAAAAATGAGAATTATTTTTATGACATGTATATTTAAAAAAAAAAATATAAACCTTAAACCTAAAGTAAAAAAAAGCATAAATATCTGACATAAATATTGTTCCCTTTTAAACTAAATTAAGTTCTAAAATTTTAAGTATTTATGTTTAAAATTGTAAAAAAAGGCTACAAAATAATGTTTAATCTTTTGACTTTTTAATTTTTTGACTTCACTATCTCCATAGCTAATTTTAACATTACTTTCGTATACTTTTTATATTGTCTAGCTCCGAGTTTTCTGCGGTTTTGTTTCATGTGAGCCATTTTGACTCTAAAACAAAAGGTATTATTAAATACATTATAACTTATCATCCAGGATATTCACTATTATGCTGGGAAATTTAGGTATTCGAAAATGGTTACATACACACAAACAAGGAAAAAACCATTTATTGCCAACCCTAACTGTAGGTAAAGTTGCCACAAAGCAGGCCGTGGCAACTTTACCTAACCTGTGTCAACATTACCGAAGCGATTATTTATCAATAAATTAAAGAAAAAGCAATTGCTGACATTACAACAGTAATCCCAACTATATTATACATACAAGATCAAAATTTCACTCACCTGTGACAAATAATTTAGGCTCTGTGAGTACAATTTAGGAACTACTAACTTTTAGCACATTTTCACGCATACATTGTGACGGCCATTACTGGCATAATAGCAGTCTTACGTCTACGCAAAATATAGTAAATATTTCCTTTTAAAGTCTAAAAAATACTACTATTACAAAACAGAATTCTAGTGGGTAGATTTTTAGATAAATGAGTTTATACCGAATACCTATAGTATGGTAAAGTTGCCAAGGGTCTGGTAAAGTTGCCATAGTTTACCGGTACCCATACTTCACAATTACTGCATTTAATCATGTTTTCTTTTACGTCTTATCGACATATTTTGCAATACCAACTGTCATTTTCATCTTGTTCTTGTTTATTTTTCTTGTATACGTTTTGAGGTGTTTTCGTTTTCTTTAAATTTAGCTTCTTTGATATGGTTTTCTTCTTGGTTTCTTCTATTTTTATTTCGAGTTAAAATGTTGATGATGTTCATGTTGCCCTACAATAGTAACAAAAATAATTAGAAACAATTAAATTTAAAAAAAAAAAAAAAAAATCAAGTAGTTAATATTCACTGTGAAATTAAAAATTGTTTTCCTAAATCGTACCGGTACGTTTTAAGAAGTTGCTGCGAGTACGAAATAGGCACAAGTATCAAATTAATTTCAAATTTGCCGCAAAAAAAACTGTCAACGAACAAGCCGGCTTTACTATGTGAAATATATTCACAAATATACGCATAAATATATAATAAACAGTTAAACAACTTATGAACGGTATACTTGGAAGACAGTTCTTGTGAAGTATGCGAAAAAATTACTCAAAAAGTAAGAAAAACTTACCTGTTCAATATTTTAGTCGGGAGCAACATAACAGGTGTTTATTTGTCACATGGCAATATGGCCGACTATTATTGACATTTTATGCCACCAGAGGTGCTGGTAACTATTACCCAATCCGAGATATAGACGAGGTACGATTTAGGCGCAGGTACGAATTAAGCAAGTTTACCCTACTAACTAACATTTTTCAAACTAAGCGGAGTTATTTTTGAAATTACGCGCACAAAGTTCGGTCAGAGAGCTAAAACTTTATAATTACATACCTTTTTGTTGCTTTGGAAATTTTAAACTTTGTTAATTTAAAATAGAAGCTAGATAACGTATAATTATTATTAAAAGAAAGTTAATTGTTTTGTATTGTAGAACACATCTTTGTGGCTATGTCATTAATGTACCTAACGTAAATGTTTGTGAAAACAAATTAAATTTTAATTAATTAAATAAGTTTTAGGAATATCTCTGAGTGCTATCGGTTTGCTCTTGGTTTTGCTTGTGTTATCGACATAAATACTTTTCTGTGACATTTTCTTTGGTTCTGTTTGTAGAATCGAGCTGATTAGTTTTCTTAAACGTAGTTTATGTTTCCTTAAAATATCTTTACTTAACAACTTATTGTGGTCTAATGCATATAACTTATCTGTTGAATAAGTGGAGTATAACGTAAATCATAATGTGTCTTATACCAACAACCAACTGGATACTGGATAATATTATAGACTGCACGGTTGACGTGGTGACTGAGCAACCTGCTGCAGTACTGCAC
This sequence comes from Spodoptera frugiperda, assembly GCF_023101765.2. Classification (NCBI taxonomy): domain Eukaryota; kingdom Metazoa; phylum Arthropoda; class Insecta; order Lepidoptera; family Noctuidae; genus Spodoptera; species Spodoptera frugiperda. The sequence goes on along the minus strand of NC_064217.1, from coordinate 7,100,042 downwards.
CTATAAAGGAAAAAATCCTAGTGGGGGGTATCATTAGCCCCCAATAGGATTTTCCTTTTGAAAAATAAGCATATTATAAAACAAGGCATTCCAGCCTGTGAATCTAATAAAACCTTACCCTACAATCCGAAAAGTGTTGTGTTGAACATTTTCCTCAATTGACTAACAAATCCTATTCACACGAAATGTTTAAGCTGGGTTAAGCACAGCCCTCATTTAGGGCTACCACCAACATTTACCCTAGTACAAGAGTAACTCATAATAATAAATACCAATTTATACGGCGGTAAACGTCAAGTCTGGCCATAAACGCGGTTTTTGAAAACCTGCCCAAAGCACGTCCGAACAATCTAGTTGGCTTGTATTAATCCCGTAATGGTGTGAAGGAAAAGTCTATGAAAATTGGTAATCCGTGAAAATTGATGGTATTTTTTATACCATAACGTGTTATTGCTGCCGTTAGTTGAACAAATAGGTTCATCGTGCGATGCTGTATTGCGAATTTACCTGTGCGCAACGTTATGCGTTTTGAATAGCTGATTAAAATAAAATGACTAGGAAAACACGTAGTCAATGTGTAGGTAGATATAAAATCAAATTCATTAATCAGTTAGTTCATTATTTTTTACAAGGTAATATTTCACGACTCGCATTTACACCACTTAATGGTCGCCGTTATAAATATGTATATACAGTACCTAACATTTACAATAACAAATATAATAAAACACAAATTTAATTAATTAACTTGAACTAAAACATCGTTCCGCGAAAATTAAAACGCTGCAAAATTAAAAAATCAAACTGTACAGTATTTGCCATCAATTACTTACCCGTTTAGGTCAACAGGGTGCTCCATTAAGCTTCCAAAACAGCGAATATTTTCCTTGCACGCGCACACATAATTTTAATCAAAAATGTATTAATATTTGCCGTTCCCGGGAACATTATATGTTATGGCATCGCCAGTTACAAAACAACGAACATAATACTACGCGATAACTTCGTTAACGCAAAATGAGCCTTCAATAGCTAAAGTTAAATTAGGTTAAAACAAAATAGCAGGGTAAGAAAATAGCTGTTTACTTTTCAACGTACTTTGTATAAACAAGTAAGGTTAATACGTAATCAAGATTTGCGTGATTACAAACGCAATTGGCGGGTATTTGGCGACGCCATTGTTCAAGTTTTTCTTCTTTGAAACATTCCAGTTGTTTAGAGTAGAGCTTAGTATTGTACTTTCGAGTTTCTGAGTGTTATGTTCCCTAGTAAAATGCCTAAATGTATTTTCTTTATAAAAATCGTACCCTAAGAAGTTCTTTAGGCTACGGTTGTTGCCACAAAGCGGTCATATGTTATGGCAGGAGTGCCATAACATGTGTCGCGTCGGAGCAAGAGCCAAGTGTATGCAACTACACGATTCAGTAATAACTTTTGAGAAATATAACCCGAAACAGGAGTGAATTCTTAACAGTGTGTACATCTAAAAACTAAAAATAATTAACCATACAATTTTATGCAAATCAGACATGTAGTTATTTTAATAAAATTCAAATACACAAAACTGTGCCACTAAAATGAAAATTCATTTCACTTCTCATATAATCTGCGCCTATTTCGGTAAAATTACAAAATAAACATTTTAATATTATTATGCTATCGTGGAATAGCTCCCTTGAGTTTCCTTGGATGGCGGGTGTACGATAATATAGTGCTTTATATGTAAACAACCTAATTTGTTTATGAAAAAATATAGTCGCTTTACCATAAATTAAATGCGATTATCAAGGGTAAAAGATCGTCTAGCTGAGTAATTACTATATGTTTAAAATATGATAAATGTCGCCGATATGCGTGTGACACAAAATAATATGTTCTAAAAATTTAAGTTTTCTAATGACTCAGTACAGTAAATTCTACATTAATCATCACAAATTTTTCGACTACTACTTTGTTAGAACAGTGACAGATTGATAAATAACTACACAAAGCTAGCAGTTATTTTCAGATTCAGAAACCATTTGTCACAACTAGAATAAAATTAATAAAACGCAAAGGTTACTTAATAGCCTGGCATAGAAAATTAAATGGAGTGTCCACGTGGGAAAAATTCGCCACCAAACAGAAGTAGTCAGAGCTCTAGGCGTCAATTATCCAATGACATGATTCTTTACTCGTACTGAACGTTTGAATGGACGATGGAAGTCATTCCATTTGCTACGTACTCTATGCTTCATAAGTACAGTGGGCAGCATTTTTTCGCCACCTCTTTAATATTTTTCAACCGGCTAATGTACTAGGTGCCAACATCGATCAATCATGGCATTATGTGGGGATCAACGATATTCGGTTGCGTGTTTGCCGTGCGTGACATGGAAGTACTTGCCGACATCGGTTCATATTAGCTGAGTCGACCCACCTAAACTAGACAGATAGGTAAAACGACTACGTTTATCGAATTATGTTACCCGTTTATTTATTGGCCTATTGAAATATGGATTTTGTGGATAACGATGGATATTGTTATATGAAAACCGTTTTCCTTATAAGGTACAGTTGAAGCTATCTTTGTATCTATCATCATAATTATATTTCTTAGAAGCTAAAATTGGCTATCTATATTTATAATTCAGTATTAATCATATTATTTTTCTATTTTGTTCTACGAAAATAGTCTTAGTAGTCAAGAATCGTGCCTTATTTGTAAGATATCAACAAATTACTTTTGTAGTTATGATCAAAAACTTCATGAATATTGTTTTACCGTCTACGTTGTAAGCGTTGCCATTTAGTAGAAAAAATATCGACCTCTGGATTTTGCAATAAAGATCTTAAATCCAGAAATCGATAAGTTTTACGTCGAACTGGTCTAGTGTTGAGAGCGACGCTACACAACGTCGTTACGGCTAGAATGTTGTGACACTAAGCCCGCAGACCATAAATAAAGTTGTGCACATATAAAATCCAAACGATCAACACTGATCCGTAAAGAACTTTATTGAGATCAACACAAGTTGATACATGGCAGCGAATCTGCGATAAGTGCGACGCCAAATAAAGAGAACACCTCTAAGAAGGGCATTAATCGTAATCACTTAGCTCGGCGGCCACTACATCTATCACATAGAGAAGTCGAGTCACGAAGTGTGTGCGGGGTTAAAGTGTCGGATGCTCACTTGTTTGAGAAAACCGCAAATAAATATTCTCGAGTGCGACTAATTGGTTCCCGTTGGATTCGACAGGCGTCCGGATCCCGGTACTGTGGTGAGCCGCATAATTTATTGGGCTGACTGTACCCAGTGTAGCGCGGACGGGACGCCCGCTTATTTACGAAGCTCTATTCAGAATCATGCACCTGGATCTAATAGTTACGTATTCTGCGGCTGTTATTAATATCGGGATGGGTACTTGAGGTCGCTGAATAAGAAATGGATACGCGGGGTGTTTATTGTAGCCTTGTTTGTGTGCGCCCGATCAGCTCTTTGTGTTGCGAATGTGTGTCTCGCTGTTACGTCAATGAACGAAGCCGAGGGTTATTACTTTTTCCCTAGTGGCGTTACATTAAACAGTCACTTTGTATAAATGAGAAACGTTTTTATTTTAAAAATATTTATATTATTTTAAAAATAAAAATTAAATATACACTCTGTACTACTGGAATAATAACCATTAAAACCACCAACGTATTTACTTTGTACTTGTAACAGACAAGTAAATAATGCAACATAATTAAAGTCATTGCAACGAGAATAACAAGCGAATGTGGATTTTATTTTCATTCTTTTCGCGTTACGCAATCATTAAAAGCTACGATCCGTAATAAATGTTAAGTAGGTGACCACTCCAAACCTCAGTTCCGGCAGAATGTTGGTGCCATTGTTAATGTAATATCCACATTGAGGGCCGTCCGCTTTTATTCTTTACAAAATCCCCACTGAAAAGCTAACTCGTAAAACATTAAATTGATCTTGAATAATTCCGTTCGTGGAAAATTGTAGATCCGTTTTTCACTTCTTTAGCTCAACGTTTTTGCCCATTTGGATTCCGGAGCGTATCCAACTGAGCCTGTTATCCTCTAACTTTGCCTTCTCGTTGAAAAACTCATGCTATTACCGTAAATATCAATTTGTATGAAACTAGAGGGAGGAGACGTTGCCCTCGGGCAGCACAACTTATTCTGCCTCAGTCAGTTACAAATTGAAGTGGCTACTTACAAGGATTTAGGATTTTAAATGTCACATCGGCTTACGATAGAACTTTAAATTGGGGAACATTTCGGGTCATAAAAGTCGGAAGCTTTATTATAGTTACCGAACAGTTTCGCTGGCGCTCGTGATATGTAAAGTCCAAGTTTTTTACTCGTGATTAGGTTAACTATTTATGAGCTTCTCAAACTTCTAACTGCATTTGCTGTACGCGAATGGGGCTTCTAGCAATGTCATACTTTTTGTACGCCATGTTATTTTATCGTAGTGTCGTAAAATATACTTTATTTTATCTTACCCGGCATCATTCTATTGTGTATTTGACTTGTATTTTGTAGACTGAATTTTCAAGTCTGTATAAGCCAGTTCAAGGCGCAACTGAGCTACTTAGGTACAAACATATGGCACGCAGAATGTTCACAAACCTGAGCTTGTGAGAAAACCGTTGCAGAAACCGATTTCTTGAATGTAGATAAGCCGTTCATAGGATGAGTCTTATTCTATCTGAGTAAAGTTACAAAGTGAACATGAACATCTCACAACCTACCAGTCCTTACTAGTATTATAAATTGAAACTTGTCTTATTTTAATGCAGACATATTTTTTTTATTTTTTTCACAATACAACGGAGAGTTTATGAAAACTTTCCGATGTATTTGTGATAATACTATAAAGTATGATTTATACTATGAAGTATGATTTAAAATTTCTGTAGATAGATAGAAAGCTGGCGACCCGACCGATATAGGCTGGTTTATTTTGTAATTTTGACTACATAGTCCGACACCGTGTGCGGTAAATATTTTACTTATTTATTACCTAGATGATCTTTCTACAGTTTTATACATACCTAATAGAAAAAAAAAATTAAAGTAATTAATTTAATTTCAACCCTTTTACAGATCGACTATAGGTACAACACCTAAAATAAAACGTCGACCATTCACGATTGGGCATTCTGGACCACTTGAGCGAAGGAGTTCGCCGAGCGAGAAGTCCAGAAAAAAAGGTCCAGAATGTCCAATCATATACTACGACCAGGTCAAAAAAATATAATAAAAAGAAAAAAATTCAATACAAAACCGATTTAGAAAAAAAAAACGTTTCTAACTGCGGTTTGGCGCTAAAATTCTTTCATAACAAAGGTAGGTGCGATCTAAAAGCTGAAATAGTTTTTGTGCTGTACAAGCCACACGCAGACCAACGGGGAGTGTTGCCACCGATATAAATTGTACGTTTGATTTCTAGTTTATTTATTTTATAAAAGTCGTTTTTTTTTACCTGGCAATACATGCTGCAAAAACGCGTTAAAGAATGAAATGAGAAAATGTTCTGTTTTTAACTTAACTTTAAACAAAGGAGGTTCTCAGTTTGAACTGTGTGTATGTATGTATGTTTGTACGCGATTATCTCGCACTCAGCTGAACCGATTTTAATGCGTATATTACTCAACTTAAAAAATTAGGTTCGCACGTTAATTGTTTGAGGTGGTTCACATTTTTTAAACCTTTTTATGTAATTGAGTTTATCGTATTCCCAGTGCTTTATAGGTCAGTGTAGAGATTTGTGACTGGCGTATAGCATAAGGCGCGTACCTTATTATGAAAGGCTTATAACATAAGTACCAATAAGCTACATAAATATTTACATAAAAATTACCTCAACATTGACTCGATAACTATGCCAACAGTTTTCTAGACCCATAATAATGACTCCACTTTTTTAAACTAACCACGTTCCTACACTAAATTCTTATAAAACAAAGGTACGGATAAATAGTGGAATTCTTTTTACGTACATTCAGACCACATGTACTATACAGTGTCGTGTGGGGGAGTGTCGCCGCGCCAACAAATTGTACGAAAAGTTTGATTCCAATTTGTATAGACAACCGTAAAATGGAAATAACTCGTTTTTTTCTGAATACTGCTAGAATAGAATAAAGAAGGGTTTAAGTAAATCTGTGCTGTTTTGGGAGAGAAGCAGAGTTTATTGTAACGTTATGTGTTAAACGTATAGAGCTACACAATTTGAATAAAAAAACAAGTAATAAGCGAGAAAGAACTCTGAAAGCTATGCAAAAATAACTCAGATAGTCCATATACCTATCTTAAAAATCTGCACACAATGGTTTCTTTATTATTTTATATTTGCTTGTTCCCAACGACCTTTTCAAGATTAACAGCACACGAAACTAAAGAAAATTTGCTCATTACAACTTTAATTTTCTTCGGATCAATCTCACATACTTCAACCCACACTCAACCCTAAACAAATAACTTGAGCAACCAATTAACATTGTTATATCAAGTGTATTAGAGTTGTAATTAACACGAACCTACAGCTCGCATGTTTTGTAAACGACACGAATATAAGTACAATCTCAAACTAAAACTTGTATGCTAATGAAGAGGTTTTCGGAGCCCTGCACATTGTACCCTTGTCAACAAACTTTGTGTATTAACCAAGCATAGTGCAGGCTATATGACCTACTTCGGAACTGACAATTAGCTGGGTTTAACAGCCTTTGACATAACTATTTCATTGAATGCTATGTACTTACATAATCGTCGTGTAATTGGATGGGCTGGCTGGCACGCTATCATTCGCTCTTTTCGTTCTATTTTTAAACTGTAATGGAAGCGAATGAAGTAATTATTCCTTTCTTTTTTAACAAAGAGAGTGAATCGGCTTTTTGTTGCTGGCTGGTTTAAAGTGTCATCGATTGTTACAGATAAAATTTATGGATACGTGTAGGTTTCACCTCTTTTATTGTTAGAATTAACTTAACAATGTGATGTTTTAACTGTAGCTTAGCTCGCAGTCGATTAAACATACCTTGTTTTTATCAAGTTAAAAATTAGGTAAAGCAACACTTAAAAGAATTTGAACCAAAATGTCAACCACATAAATGAAAATCTATTTTTATAGCTCACACCCTAAATGAGATGAGTTTGCCCTACGGTAAATTTTTCCGGTCAACTTTTCCACTTCATTTAAGTTCCATACTTAAATTGTACTTAATGGCGAAAAGTTGGGACTTCACAAAGATTTAACAATGCTTATTTTGAAGGGAGCCTGCCCTTCGTGTTCCTATTTATCTGAACACTGCTTTGTCGCAAGAAACGTTTATAGAAGGAAACTTATTACATCGCTTAATTGTAAATTTTATGTATCCTCCATTAATTCCTTTAGAAATGTTAAAATGTTATTGTAAATGAGAAACAGATTTATTGGCACTAACTCGGAATACAGACTTGATCAAAGTGCGAACGACCGTATTCTCAATAGATGAATAAAACTCCAAGAGATTACCAAGTTTAATTATGAAGTTAATTAGGTTGGTTTGATGAAAAATTTAAATCCTCACTCAAGTTAATTTCCTCAGGAGCTCGGGATCCATTTTCTTATTCACATTGCTCCGGACAAATTTAATCCGGACTGAAAGACTATTCTTAGAAATCATTATTGCTTTACTTAGTTGAGCTGCAGCGCAATCAAAGGATATTAAAACTGTATTTTCTACCTCAAACCATATAAAAGTTCTTCATTGCTAAAGCTAATAAGAAACCAATAATTATAAGCTATAACGATAAATTACATGTTTTTGTTTACATGTACAATATACATTCACAGCCTTATTAGCATTCCAATAAAATTCAAAATCACTATCTCGATAAAAAAAACATAGCATCTCAAGACCATTGAATATTGATACCATGTTTATTCACCCAGATAACCCATGTGAACCGCTAACCAGTTCTCTTCGGAATCCCACACCCAAATAACTTTCCACCAATGATTAATTAATCTAATGTATCAAAGATTTTGGGTCAAACGCTAAACATTTTATATTTAGATAAGCCACACGCGTCTTTAAAAGAAAACAAACCATTTTTTGATCACGGCCCTTTATTTTGGAATGACATTATTAGTGTAAATTAATTCAAAGTGCGCCCATATTAATTCAAGGTAACGACATCTTTATGAGCTGTGACACAAAGTAGGACGTGTATACCAAGTATAAATCTGTCAGGAAAGTTAACGCCCGGTCACAAATTGTAATTTACCGTCACATGTGCCGAACGAATAGTTATATTTTCTATGTTACTCATTTCACATGTGGTTGGAGGGCAAGAACAAGCTTGTGCTTTTTGGGAATTATAAAAAAGAAACTAATATCAAGATGAAATATTGAAAGATCCGTTGTAATAACTCATCATTATAAAGCAGAAAAAAATATGATAATCTTATTTTAAAGTTCCAAATTAAAACTGCACTCAATGGTCAAATTAACGAAAGTACGAGGAAGACTGAGGTGTGCGAGAAGTGGCGACGAATTGTAAAGCTTGTCATCATATCTACATGACGACAACGACCACTCTGCCAAGAGTATAACGACTAGGGACACAAAAAATTACTTATTATTTATTTTACATGCGCTATATCCGACGTCATAATATATTTCACTATCAAAAATCAAAGTACACGTTGTTCCATAATGCGTATCTAAAACCCAATATCCTATAAACAACATTATCTATAACAAAATTTTAGAGAGTATACTCGTTCCCTATTATGACACATCGAACATGTTAACGAAGACTTCGCTTCAAGCTCACAAACTCATCAATCCATGTGTCACGAGCCTGAGCTAATAACTCTAATGCGCTTATTACCCGTTGGCCTTGTAATATTGTAAATTATGTCCCGAGTCACATCATGTAATCATAAATCTTAGTCTAAATCAAAAACCATTAGACACGCGTTCATAAAGCTGGTTCTTCTGTTAATTCTATTAAAACATACATATATGGTGTGTCGAAGCTAACCTCAAATTGGATCCGCACCGAACAGACTTGGGTTCCAGTTTGTCAACTTCAATATTTAACTTGTTCCTTGTAGTTTCCAAGTTCTGTCATGAACACAATGGTAGAGACAGTAGACATACTTCAGTGTGTTTTGCGATCTATTGCTTGCTATTATGTGCTCTCCAAAGTTTTAAGTGTTACAAATGTTAGGAAAAACTTTGATTCGCTACCGATTTTAGTGTAACCGCACGGAGCATATTTGAAGTGTGTAAACTTTTGATGGAGATAAAATAACTTACTCTACGGGAACGTACAATAGTATTACGTTGTGTATGTAAACGAATTCTGTCAATAAAGAAGTAATAACCGTATGAGAAATTGATGGAAATGTGAAAGATTTATTTTGATCGTCAAGGAAGACGCCAATCTGGCACCGATGATTGATATGGAATAGACATACATACGTTCGATGAGTAGCAGAACAAGAAACATTTTTCCATCGGAAGCTTCGTACATTTGGCGCAGACCTTAATATTTATACTAATGCAATCACTTGTAAATAAACACGATTAATCACTGGACACATTCACAAAAATATTCTGTGAATATTTTTTTTAATTACGGTTTTCTTTTTAGAAAGAAAACCGTAGAGATTTCGAACTACATCAGACTAATTGCCACCCCAAAAAACTGCAGACAGACAAATATATCAATATCATTTCCTCGACCATTTGTCAATAAAACCCTATATTTTTACACGGATCCTTTTGAAATCGAAGCTGTGAATCGGTTATCCTGCAGTCGATTCCCTACCGACCAGCGCGCGACAATCTAATGAGGTCCCTAGGGAAAGACGTTGCCTTCCATTTTCAACAGATATCGTCCGTACGCTTATATTTCTGATAAATATATTCACGTAAAACCTGAATATTCTATAAGGGAAGCGCTGGGGATTGGAATCAATTGTCTTATATGTTTCAATATCTTTTGGTATTCTAGGATAAAAATGATATGTGTATTTTCCGTTTCTGTTTTGTTTTAGTTTCACATGCACGTAGCAGCCGTATTACATAGTTGCATGGAAAAAGCGTTCTAAATATAACCCTAATCCTGGAAGATATCTAAAATTCTGAATATTAGAGAGCGCATCAAACTGTCAATCGTAGAATACAGATAGAACTATTTTCTGACTCTTTAGTTACTTCTTTAAGTGATAGTGATAGTGACAGATATTGTGCACTAGCTTCTTTAAGTGCTAGTAGATAATATCTGGCTCTAAGTTCAAAACGAAAGACTATAAGGCTATTCGATGTCAGAATAAGGCCAAGAGAAAAGAAGATAATAATATCGTATTTATGCTAGATAGTATTGTCATTATGTTCCATAGTCATGAAAATCAATTGGGGAGGCCAAATTCATAGTGGTACTTATAAACAATGGGTCGGAAAATTGCTTACCGATACTTATAGATAGCAGTAAAGTTAAATAATATTGTGATTTAGGAAAATGTAATGGACAATGTGTATTAATTTTTAAAAGGGTCTATCCATTGTATCGTCTCTCTTATATATCTAGAAGATGCCCATCTGGTCCATAGTTCAGGACTGGACTGTTACAGTGTGATAATTTTGTTAACAATTGCTTTCGTGTAACATGTTTCTAAAAGGAATGGGATAAAAATAATAAAATGTGTTTTTCTTTTCCCTAATTGCATGGTCTTTCTAAAATAACTGATGAAAAGTACATATTAAATTGCGTATTAACACATCTGTCCATCCCTTGCAGTAATTAAAAGGAGTGCCGTTAAGTCATATTGTTTCTTAATCACACCGAAAGTAACCAGAGCAGAGACAGATGGGGGTCTAATGATACGAAGGCTTAATGCAGTCCCAAACGGACTAAGTCCCTATTTGATTTCCGAATAGATTGACTTAGCAAATCGAGTGGGATATTTGGACGTATGTACTGTAATGATTGGCCATTACTCCTAGTTTCATTTACAGGCTAATTGGTGCGTTTATGTGTGTAACGGTACTAGCAATCTTAGAGAGCATAATAATAATTTATTTCCCTTACCATAATATCTCGGCTGTCTGTTGGGAATTATTAGCTTTTATCTACGTACAAACCTATTAAAGGCGTATTCAATTTAGTATTACTAGTACCTACTCAAGGGAATTAGTTGAATTTATCATCTTTGTTAGTAGGCAGATCTGATTTATAAAGCTGTTTAGTAAAGGTATGTATGGTACTTTGTTAGTAAATGAGGATCATAATCAATGATTAATTGTAATGACATTGATATATTTTTATCCTTTTCTAATGTTTATTTATAAGTTTGTAACTTCATCATAAAATGAGATGGGTAATAAGTTCTCCATTTTGTTTTATCCTCATCTTTTTATGGTATAAGCCGTCAAACGACCAGATATGGAGACCCGAAACACCAGAGGCGATACAAGTGCGCTGCCGGCCTTTTAGGGGTTAGGAATTTAAGGGTTGTTGGAGAATCGGGGATTGGGAAGATTTTTCTTTGAAAGGATGTAATTGATCTTCGAAAATAATTAATTTGTCAAAGAAAATATTGGTTTGTTATCTTCGATCGACTATACAAAAAGTTTATCATATAGATATACGATAGGCAATTAGATAATTGCATATCGTAATTATCATGGTCATGTAACACTTCGTATCAAAACTCATAGTTAACTGCCCACCCAATTTGATGCACTGTTCTAAAAGATTTCCCTCACATTTCCATTGCCTCAACAACTAAATATACAGTAGCAATATAAGGCATTAAACTTAGTATACAATGACGTATCTACACTTAACTAGGTAAGATATATGTGGCGACTAACTCGCTAAACTTAGTCACCAACTGCAAACAAGATCTTATTGTGGTCGTGCGCAGTAGATTGTTTGAAAGTGCACGCGACCGTTGATGATTTAATTTCACTGCTGTTTCGTCATTTAATAATATTCTGTTATTGATATAAAGATTTCCTATTCATATAGTGTTTGAAGTTACGTTAACGGCATGCATTTTTATCCCCGATGGGGTAGGCAGAGGTGCACATTACGGCTAATGCCGCTTTATAATGTACGCCCACTTTTCACCATTTGTGTTATAATGCTCCTTGTAATAGGGGGTGAGTTTATTTATTTGAAGTTATTGTTTTATCCATTTATTAATTAATTGAGATGATTGATCACAAGAGATTAACTGTCAATTGTGCATCTCTTCGGACTCCTCTGGTAAAGCAAAATCATGTAGATTTTATCTCGTTCAACATACTACAGATTATGTATGTTTATAAAGCACTGAAGCCCCAATTCTGTCCACAGAAAGAGCTGAGTAGTTACAGAATTTAAAATAAAACTTCAACTATGTATGCAATATAACAAGACACTTAAAATGAAAAATTTACCTCACGGAAAAGCATTTCATTTCACAAAGAACTTCAGTACGTACATTTACTTGAAAAATGTACGTAAATCAATCCGCTGTAGTATAACTAAGAGTGAAGAGAATGAACTGCACTTCGGAGTTTCATTTCCCAGGAGGATTCGTTTCCTACCACTACGGAAGCGTTCGACCTCCTTTGGCCTTAATCATAAATGAATATTGCAGTATAAAGCCGTAACTGCATAAAGGCTGAACGATCACTTATGAATTTTTAAACTGTTACTGGAAAATTGTTGCAAAAAATATCAGATTTGCAAATAAGTTTATACGTATAAGGTTCATAGTTTTTTTATTAATATTATGATATGGCTGAACTGGAAGTTTTTTTTTTCATGTTACACGACTGAAAGTTACCTTTACTATTTAATATTCTACTTCAGTGCAAAAACATTCAAGATCATCGCAACTACACTTTAACATAAAAATATATGATAAGATATGGATCCCTAGAACCCTCTCAGTTATCAAACTACACCTCACAAAGGACTAAACTAAAAAAGTTATTCGACCCATTACATAAATAAAATAAACTGTACGTAACGTGCCTTTACCTATAGTGTACTAAAACAACTATCTAAGGAGTCGGTCTATCCATTCTTTATCTTTAACTACCCAATTCCGTCAGCATAAAAAGCGCTTTCTTGCCATTTAGCGCTGTTTTCGTCCTTTTTTACCTCAAAACCGAGGCTATAACACCTCTCTTGGGTGCGGTAATATTTGCATTTAGAGCGAACGACTGATATTCTGACCTTATCAGAGGGAGATTGTGTTTGAGGGACGAATTCTGATGACGCAAGTGGCGCGAATCACTTAGATCGGCTGCAGGAAGGCATCCCTGCTTACGTGATAAAAATATATCCAAAATGTAAGACCTTGACTGTTCAGAATAAATTTAAATGAGAACAAAGTTTGTGAGTAATTTATGCTCCATATGATTTATGATGTTAGAAGAGTAGCGAGTATTTGTTTGAAACTTGAACGAAGAAATATGCTAATTTAATATTCTTCGTTTTAACGCTAACTTTGTTCGGTCTATCGCTTAAATGAAAGCTAATGTTATTTATCTTACATTTAGAACATTCGAGACTAGCTAATTTAAATATCAAACGCATTTCGATTTGTATTCATGAAACAGATGCAGAGACGAATAAAAATTAACAACATTTTAAACGCATTCAAGATTTGTCTCAAAAGAAATTTACGAGCAAATGGATTCAAAAAAGTTTCACATAAACAAGACTAATAAATACCATTCCTACCTTCCCAACGGAGAACGAGAAAATAGATTTAAAATAAAAAAAAAACCCTAATTTTAAACTAACCAACAAAAAATACGAAAACGCTAAAGCTATTATCACAAAATTAATTAGTGAACTCGTTGGTAGGTGGGGATCTAATTCTAATTTAGGTGTTTTCAGGATAAAGTGTTTGAAGCTACCATCTCCCCCTCTCGTTTTGCACAAAGGCTCGGCTTAGCTCGCAAAGTTTGCTTAACTTTACTGTATTCTTATTTCTGTAATTTAATTTGCAAGCTCTTCGCTGAAAGGGCCAAGTTGTTATCGATTGAGTGAATTGAAGGTTATTAGCGGGGCTAGTGATGCTATTATAGGTTATCGATGTTTCTTTCTTGCTGTAGAGTATAGTTTTTTTTTTATATTTCATGGCTTGACGTGGCTGTTTAACGTTTGGAATTTATTTGGTCTTAGATATGTTGTGTTAATATATTTAATAGGTAAAGATAAGTATAAGTGTAAAGAACTACATAAGGAATAGAATGATGTATTCAACAATCCTGTTTGCAACCACAAGAACACTACCACTATAACATAAATTAAACTTTCAGTCGACGCTAAAAACGTTCAATTGAATTAAACGTCATTTTTTCCTCGTTTCTACTAGTGTGTATCCCGTTTAAAGCGGCATGTTAGTCTAATATAGGTCAGGTAGTACTTAGCAGTGCTCCTCCATTATTCAGCAGGATTCCATTCCGCGAGGGAAGCCATTCGCACCCAGTTGTTATGTTAGGCAAACGTACATTCAACAAACACTTGTACAAAAATACATTGAAACAATTCGACGTCGCCGGATCCTATAAAAACAACAAATCCCTCCGTTGAAATTACGATAAAAAAGTCACAATAAAAAATGAAAAATGTCAGAAAAAGCAACGGCAAATTTTCTAACAACAAAACACGCATTCAAATTAACCACGAAACAGGATGCTCGTTACGTGCCCGCACACAAAAAAAAAAAACAAAACATTACAAAACAGGTGAAGGGATACGGATCCGGGATATGATAATCATATTTCAGAGAGCTTCAGTCCACTTGTTGCCATTCAAAATGTTCCCATGCAATTTGTCCTAGTTACACTTCACCGTATTGTTACCATTGTACGAACGTCAACTACTCTTCGTTGACCCCATTCGCCTTTATTTAAACTTAAACCTTTTTCATTGGCTCCAACTCATTTTTCATGCGACGTAATTGGTGGAGTTTCATTATTTAATAATACCAATTACGTGTTCGAGATAATAAGTAAAAATATTAAGAGCGTAAAGGAGTAAACATTTGTATACATACTGCATACATTATACATGTACAAAAAAATATCTTCCAATTAATTTTGCGTACGTTGAATTGTAATTCCAGTTTTTCTTCAAAATTGTAATTAATTTCTTGCAGCAGATTTTCCATACACAAGCGAAGTACCTACATATAATGTTGGTTCTATTTGAATAAAAACGTAAACAATTTCCTTTCTTCTCGGTAAACCAAGTCCATTAGTTTACTATTTAACTGTGGGTTTTCAGTGAAAAAAATCTTGCACGCGCAAGCAGATACATAAAAAGGAATTTTATAAATAAATGTCTGGTTCTGTGGCGTAGAACTGTGTCGGGAAGTGGCATAAACTGTCTACCTAAGTACACTTAACCCAAATCTAGATTTTTATTATAATTGTTTCCGTCCCTTTCTCGCAAGGGTGAACGTTGAAGCTGCCGGAAGATTAATAGCAACATTTATCAGACTTTCGTTTGCTTTGAGTGTCGTCGGGGATAGCCGGAATTAGGTTGTTCACAAAATGTGCTGTGAAAGTAAAATAATCCAATTTAAATTATTGCACGAACAACAATTGTTAAGCTGTCCCGCCGTCCCAGTTTTGTGACAAAAATTATTTAGCGATCTGTTATTGTTTTAAAGTAATAATTTTGGAATTTTGTCAGTGGAAATATTAATGGTTTGTTGTAAACAAATTGGTTTGTAATCTGAAGATTTTAGGTAGATTCCGATAAGATACCTACATATCTACTGATCCTGTTGTAAATTTCGAAGCTTTTAATATCATGGTGGAAAATGCATGAGAATTGAATGAGAATGCAAATACAGGTACCTATCATCACATTACACACAAACGACACATCTCGAATGCCGGTTTAATTGAGATACAATAAACGAAGCTAGAATCGTACAAAAAATAGCTTTGGTTCGCTGAAATTTAGAATTCATTCGTTCATTTTGAAATCAGCTAGATAGGCACCTATTATCTCCAAAATGCAAGTTGAATTTCAAAGAATTTCAATGCTTTTTATCTATGATCCTACAAAAGTAGAAATTTTCGCAGAATTCAGGTGTTCATTTAAAAATTCCGGCGCACGAAAATGTCATTTCACTGGCTCACAGTAACAATCGGACGTACTTGTAAGGTCAGAAAACAAAGAAACACATTCCCAATGAAATAGAGAACGAACAAGTACGAAAATACGTTTTTAACACGCCATTTACTGTTCTTTTTGCTGTCGCTTAATTTGATTGCTGTCGACCGAGACCCACGCAAATAATTTGCATACATTTGCAATCGGGACACCTACTGTCTAAATTAAAATAAAATTGTCATTGGAAGGACAGAGTAATGTTTTTTACTATTTATAAACGGCCCTTAGTATGTAGGTTACCGCTAATAAACATGTTATTGCTCTTACTGCTAAGTAAAGTCTCTATTTCCAGTCGTTGGTTATGGGTTTAAAATATCGTGACATTTATATTGAAAATAGTCCACGACACCTGTGCTGGATGCTTTTAAATACTCAGGCCTAGCTGCAAAAATTTAAATTGCATTGGAAATCACCTTTCATTGCTAGTTAGTGTTGCAATGGATATAATCGTATTGTGTTACTACTCTCCTCTTTATTTTTATTTCTAATAGTGCAAAATACCAAATAATTGTAAAAAAAAAATCCAAAAATTGTAAAAAAATATCTTTCTTAATTTGGTTTAAGGAAAATGAAATTTATGGCATATAAACCCTGTGCATAAACCTATTTATCATAAATTCGTTCTTTTGCAAATTGATGAAGATCAAAATAATTTGAAATGGTGTATAATAATCCGTACATAATATTAAATGCTATTTATGTCAACCACAACTTTCAATGAAGATACCTAGTTAGCATTTAACAAAACCCCTTTTTATGAATGTTTAGTCCATAGCACCTACAACACTAACGACACAATTCAACCACATCTATTGTCTTCATTATCATACTGACCGACTAACCACATAACCTATTTCACAACGAAAAGAAAACATCCCATTCACTGAGTTTTCCGTGCTTGCTTTCAATAGGCACGAATGTAGGCACACCTATACACCGCAAACAAAGTGTTATAAACATACAAGCGTATAGTACAAGTGGGTAGTCTTGGTAGTGAGACGTTTTGTATGAGCCCCCAAAACGAGGCTCTTATCCCCATAGTGATGCCCTTGAGCTAGTTGCACCCTTTTGCTTTGCTCGTGACCTGTAAATGTGTGGCTCGCTTCATTTGGCTGTGAGGACAGTGTGAAATAAAAAATATTTTTTGTTAGGTTTTGTTGTGGTTTCTAATTGCGTTGCACTGTTTGTTTTGGGTTTGCATCTTGGATACTTCAAATTGAACACACAAGTTCATTAATGAGACTTCTGGAATCCGTAGAGGAATATCTTTGATACACTTTTGATTGAACTGAAATAAGCAAAATGTAACAATAATAAGACGTGCTTAATTTTGCAAGGAATTAATCATAAGTAATTATTACTCAAAAGGCTCACCTCCACCTCCTATTACATGGGACTTATAACATGACATAAATGGTGAAAAATAGGTGTACATTGTATAGTGGCATTACGTGCCGTAATGTGCACCTCTGCCTACCCCTTCTGGGATAAAAGGCGAGACGATACTACGATAGATATAACAAAATGTATTCTTCAGTAACAATATAAATAGTTCTACTGTAACACAAATAACATTACAAACCTTTTCTAAGCACCTGGCTCAACTCAAAACTCCAACCCAAAGGAATTACTCGATCATCGAAGCAGTCTTAAGTTTAATAACTTTAAACCCCTTTCATTATGAATTCTTTCATCCACACTACGTACGACTTAGCTCCTAGCTCTCGCCACAAAGTTCATTCGCATCAATCTTCGTCCTTTTAATTTCTGTCGACTGTAGAACTGGGGCCTTAGTCTGCTATTACAATTGTGTCAGAATGGTCGATCACTGATCAGTGCAAGAGGGACGGAGCTATGTAGGTTGTATAGCCTACGTCACTCTTGCACTGATCAGTGATCGACCATTCTGACACAATTGTAATAGCAGACTAAGGCCCCTGATGCTATAGTTTAAACCACAGCATAATTTCACTATGAAAGTTTATTGAAGGAGGTCGTAAAAAATTTTTACGATCTCCTTATTACCATAGAAGGGTGAAGCTGTAGCCACCATAACATTAGAATGTTGTATTTTATACCCCAGCATTGTTTCTACTTTCAATAGGTACCTTTTTTATATTGATATTCGATTCGATTTTATGACACATTTTATATTTATTGCCAATTTCCATGTTTATTTTATATTTTAAATATTGTAGAATGTAGGAGTAAAGCTAAAACAATAAAGTTGTGCACTATTAAAGCCTTTTGCGTAACGTTTTAAATAGGTTTTTGATAGAGTTTGTTTAAGCCCAAAAATATACATATTTAAAGCATAAACTCTTTTACTGCATTCTTGGTCGAGTGGTCGCAAGTGCGACAAGGGGTCTTGGGTTTGATTCCCGGGTCGGGCAAAGTATTACTGGGATTTTTTTAGATTTTCGACAATTTCTCAGAACCACGGAGTCCAGTATTGTGCCCAATATATGACAATAGGTTCACCTCCTATTACATGGGACGATATAGCGGAATTACGTGCCATAATGTGCAACTCTGCCTACCGCTTCGGTGATAAAAGGCGTGACGTTGTTACATAAATTTAAAGCATAAATGCGTATCATAATCATACCTAACATCTTCAAACGTAACAAGTACCTATAAGACATACCTATATGTAGATAAATTTAATGTATATGTCATCGGTAATGTTAATGTAATTGCAATGTTATGTAATGTTTCATTAAAGCGAATGGTAGGTATCAGGTGACGAGCAATTTATAGTGTCTAGGTAACCTAGCTTGTAACCTGTAGAACAAGAGTCGTAATATGCAATAATTTACCTACACAACTTTACTCGTTAGCGTATTTATTTGCATTAAATGTCAAAATGTTCATTAGCGTAAATGGGACACTTGCCGTTGAAACAAGATTGCATCTGAATGTTAATTTCATTGAAAACTAGTGTCTTACTCCCGACTTTATTTGCAGTAATTGCTAACAGCTCGAATAATAGGGGATTCTTTTCTTTAGTTTTCTATCAGTAATGAAAAAAAAACATAAGTACCTAGATCCTATTTGGGATAAAAATAACACTTTGATTATAAGAAATCAAGGTCAATTTTTCAACCCTGACCTTGACGCTTTCATGAATTTAAAAGAAACTATCTACACAATATATCTTGTAGAATTTTCCTACTCATACCCATGGGAGTAGCTGATTCGTCATAAGGCTGTATTCCAAATCCAACTTTAGTTTAATTGTTTAAGAGTTCTAAATAAAAAATTGACCAGTTTTTTTTAATCTCTCAATCTGTAGAAACTGTTTTCAACAAGTCAAGATTGACCAAAGGATAACACAAAACTCCATAAGACGATTATAGCCTCATGTATTCCCTATTCATAAACAAGATTGAAGATGGAAGCCAGTTCAAGATATTATAAACTAACTTACAAGCACACTTCGTTTTAATCAAATTACGTCACCAACATCGGCCGCAAAACTTCCATTATAGACGAAGCCTTAGTCCGGTTGTCCGTGACTAACACGCTTGGAAGCACGCCAAAGCAAACTCCACTCAACTCTAATATGATTTCAGTTTAGTTTCGAAACAAATCTCACATTCGGCAGAATTGTACGATTAAAACCAACTAAATAAATGTTAGTGAAAATGGTGTTGCTTTGAAATATTGCTGGTACACCCTGTATTTTTAAGGTTCTGCGATTATTTGTCATTGTGTCACGTTTTATGACGTAGCTTTTCGCAACAGCCTGTAGATGTATTGGTTTTCTTAACTGTTGTGTGTCTTAACACAACCATCTATCTAACTTTAGTCTACTGAAGTGTTGGTCGAAGCTTTTGGCTATGAGGCCATTGGCAGATACGATTTTCGGCACAATGATTACTGAATCTACATCCCACATGTCAACAAGCTCATGCGCTAAATCAGGTTATTTACTGGTTTTAAAGATCATTATTCATTATCACTTTAAAAACAAAAGTCAATTCTTCATTTTTTATATGGTAAACATTCTTAATTATGGTGACATATGTTTTTTGGAGTTGAGGTTCTTGGCTGTTGAACTAACTTTATACAACGTGTAACAAAAAGGGGGTATACATATCAAGTGCACGGCTTCTAGATAACATAACAAACGATACGGTAAGGGTTTTTTAAACTCATGTTTTCATGGTACCAAGTTATGAATTTTTGAAATCGGGCCGCTGCGTGATTCAATATTAGGTAGACAGGTACTAGGCGATCAGATTGACAGAAGAAATGTTTCGTAATATTAGCGAGTGATCCCTGTAGTGTTTTGACACGTTTGTATGGTTTGAAATCAAGAACTATGCGATATCAAATATTTGGTACTAAATTTTTTTTTAAACGTATTTTAAGCTGAAACTTTGTTTAGAGATTCTATTCAACCTGTATTCATCAGGGCTTCTTGATGTATATGGGTATTTTGTTACACGTTGTATATGAATCTAGGTAAATCCAAATAACAATTTCAGGATCATAGTAGAAGTCATTTTTTCTCCTACATGATAAAGATATGAGTACAACTAAGACTTTTAACAATATCTACAATGTTGTGTAAGAAAATGTATGTTAAAGTGAATAGCTTAGAGTCTAAAGCGTGCCGTTTCACCTGAAAGTACTTTATGATAATATAAAGAGCATTTTATATGGCGGGGTCACGGTCCAAAACTGAACTCCTATACCTAATCTACACTATGATCAATGCTGACTGTTGTTATATTTATTCCTAGTAATATTTAATATTCGTTATGTATATTTCATAAAATTCAGACGTAATGCCTTACGTTCTAATTTTAGTATTTTTGAAGTACATTAAATATGTACATAAATTCTAAATATATTCTAATAAATTCTTCAAAATAATACGTAGGTATGAAATGCTTTTTGCTAAATGTTTTACTAAAAATATTCTATTTATCTTATTAAAGTTTACAGTAGTGAGGCCTTAAATCTGAACTCGGCAAAAATTTGATGGTATTATGATTTCTATTCACAAAATCGAAGAAAAAATGTTTATTTGTTTCTCATGTTTCGCAATTCTGATAAACAAATTAAAGTTTTCACATTACAGTCTCATTTACTACATAACTAAATAACAATTTAAATAATTAAGAACTAAGTACACCGAGAATGGTCTGCACAATTTTGATAATTCAGTGAAATATTGTATTAGTAATTAAAACTTTTTTATTACCCTCCTGCCCTTAAAAGAGGAGGGAAGTTTGTGGAAAACTCTCATCAAAATTTGACTTCGTTCTAAATTTTCGGTTGTTAATGGCTAATAATTTTCAAAATTAGAGGGCCTCTTCTTAATGTTGAAATATTGTATGCAATTGAATTTTGTAGTAGTTGAAGAAGTTTCATAAATACAGAATTTTTATATGCATAACTAGTACAGAATAAAGAAAAGCAGAACTAAAGTAAAAAAATAAATAAAACCAAAACGAAAAAGAGCGAATAAGATTTTCCCCCATCAAAAATGTACGACGACACTTTTAACATTTTATAATACACGAACACATTTTCGTCATTAACCCGAGTTTTCGTTGAGAAGTAGTTCTTTTTTTATGTTTTGCTAAAAGTCCGCAGCACCGTGCACCGGCCACACAAAAGACTGCCATATTTCACGGGATAAGTACCCGGCTTCATAATGCACATTTCTTTCACTTATTTGAAAAATGGGACAGCTATAATTTAGGTCATAAGTATGTATTGTGTGTGTAGTTACTTCTTGTACTGTTAACTTCGTTTTATGTAAGACCTTTAATGAGAAAATGAGCCTTTGCTACTGAGGCATTTCTTTGCTAATTAATTTTAAGAAGTCTCCTCTTAGTAAAATTAGATCACACACATCAACAGCCAATAAGTGGCCAAGCTGACCAAAGGCCTCTTCTCATACGGAGAAAGTTTGAGCTTTAATCACCACGCTTGTTCAATGCAAGTTGGCTATTATAATTATAAATTATAAGCATTATAAGGTTTTCTCACGATGTTTCCTTTACTTTTTGACAGTGGTGTCTAAAAATAATCTTAGAAATTATATATAACTCGGAAAATGAGACATTGGTAGGTACTTGCTGTAGGTAGTTTTTTTAGCATGAGAAACGGACATCTTAAATCCCCGGGTCACCACGACAATTATCATCACACGAACGCATAATATTAATTTACAATAATTATTGCTAAATAAATATTGTCATTGCTTTGTTATCTTACTGATATCAAGTACGGTTCACATATTTTTAGCTCAATTGGAACAAAACATTGTTGGGTTTTTGATTTCGAAATGATCAGTATGGAATTTGAGCCAGTACCTACCGGGTTTTTGACAATAGTCCTGTGCTCTATGGCGACCCACGGGTCGAAAGGTTCGGATACGTAGTTGAACAGAGGTGAACTAACAATACGTTCCCTTTTCGCTTGTTGCATTATAAGTTTCACACATACATATAAACATTTTACTATTGAAGTTTCCACAATGAAAAATAAATTGGAGCTTAGTAGACTTACGACTTTTAAAATAATATTTTATGTGTAAATAACCAATTACTGGCACACTCTAATTAAAAACTCTTTATAAAGAAAAACTTTGTCAAAGAAACTACAAAAACACGCATGCTTTCTTTAATAAAACTTCAAGTAGAGTAAAATAAAGTGAAGAACTGGGACGAGTACAACTGCAAGCAATCTCAGCTCACTTCAACAAAAATAAAGCGTTTGTCACAAAGAATATTAACGTTATAACATGAGGAACACATCTGACAATTTAATCTTACTTATTACAAACTCTTATGTCATTTATAACTACGACTGACATCCTTTTACGTGCACTAGCTATTCTCTGAAAAAGTAAATAAGGGATTTTTTTATGGAATAAGTAAACCATGATGATGTATGTCGCCATCACCCATGGACACTTGAAACACCAGAGGCGTTACAAGTGCATTGCCGGCCTTTTGAGGGTTAGGAATTTAAGGGTTGTTGGGGAATCGGGGATTGGAAAGATTAGGAAGGGGGGTAATTTGGCCTCCGGTTACTTCACCCACATAACGAAACATAACCTACACTTCGTCGGTTTTTATGTGAGGCCGTGGTATCACTCCGGTCGAGCCAGCTCATTCGTGCCAAAGCATGGCTCTCCTACAGTTAAATTACATGTATGTATCAGAGTACCTTAACGTACCTTAACTTTTTATATATTGTTTATTTAGTATTATTGTCGTTAATTTCCGAATGACATGCTACAAAGAACATAGTTATGCTGGCAATAAATAGATATACTTATATCTAAGTAATATCTTTGAGCAAACGGGCTGAACTTTACAAATATATTTTACAAAATAATGTCTCCAAAGAAAGGCTTGTTGAAATTTTACCAGATACTTCCTAAACATCCAGAGATGGCCATAATAGGTACCGTATTCCAACACGTCACAACGCAATATAATTATTTCGCACATCACAGACTCGCCTAACTTCGTGTGGGAAGGTACACAGCTGCTACTATTTTCCTTCAATTACGAAAGACCACGAGCATAATGATTTCATACAATAATAATATAAAAATATAACGTAATGTTATAAAAATAGATGGTGGGTACAGTTGACCCACGATAGAAACGGTTAAATTAAACTCCCCATCTTTCCCTAGGCGATAGATTACTGAATTGCAAATTCGTGTAGATTTAGATTGCTGGAATTGGTGTTTTATTAACTTTTGGTCCTTTTTATATTAAATGTATATTGATGGGTTACAAACCTAACGGGGCTACATGCCTAGTTTATTTATTTATAAATGGATCGTTTTATTTTGAGTTTGTTGAAAACTAACGATTTGGTTTCGATTTTAGCTCGGTTAAAGTAAACTAGAATTTTTTTGATATCGAAATTTCCTATAGTAAAGCTCAAAAATATTTGAACATAATATATAACTCTGTTACACCACTATAAATGTGATCAGAGGGAGGATCATGTAAGTCTCCTAAAAAATCTAAGAATTATGACGCTTAATAATATTGTTATGTAGGTTAATAGGATGAGTAAATACCTGCTGGCATATAAGTAATACTTTATCTCTAGAAAAACCGTCATATCAATATAAACCACATCTATTAAGAAATGCACGTAAGTACTCTTGAATAAACTCAATCGGCTTATTCAGAATTTCATCATCAAACTAAAAAGTCACATCCAGCAAAATCGTAGCCAGTCGTGACCCATCAAGGGTGGTTCGTGGCGATCGCTTGTCTCAATTCAATACGGCTCACATGCAAATTTGTGTTGATTGTCGTCTGTATTGGCAAATAATCGATCCGTCGACCAGTCCCTTCGATCAGACCCCCGAACTGGCCTTTGGAACCCATTCTATTGAGTAATAATATATTCGTGCCAGATACGGATTCTGTTAGCGAATTAATGACATTAATTTGAATTTAAATTCGAAAGCCGTTATTTGTGATTGTTATTTCAATCAAAGGATCATTATAGAATTAGAATATTCGTCACATGATAGAATTACTTATGTTACAATGGATGGTTAGTATGTGTCTGTGTACATGTGCTAATAACAAAAATTAATCTATCATATCCCATATTAAACTAAAAATCGTTCAAAGGCTATCGGCAAAAATAAACAAAGGTATGTAGGTATCCATTTTCATGACAGGACATTGTATTTTAGACAGAACCATCGACATTGTAGTGACTAAAATACAATGTCGATGATACTGACTAAATTCCAACGAAAACTAAAAAAAAAAGTAGTTTTATTACCAATCATCAGAATGGCCTTGTTACAAAACTGACTATATCACCACCTAGCAACACTCACAACAACCAATCAAAATTATATTCAGCAGATGACAGAAACGTCACAAGATAACGATGGAACATTTTCCACCAATCACGACGCCCAAAATATCCCAGTGATTAAGGGTACCGGACAGAAACGCGTCATTAGTTCGAACCCTTACAACGATACTGAAGCATTCATCACACTGATTGACATCGGATTAAGTAAATAGCTTAGTATTTTACGGAATAAAATATTGAAATAAAATTTTAAAATGAAAGGTGCCGTTTCAATATTTTCAGCCAATCTGAAACATCAATTATCTCATCCCTAGGAGATAAAAAATCCGGAGTTGCGGACAGCCTAACGGCTCGAAAAGCAGGAGTAGAAACGGAGTGGAAACTGGTTTTTAGTCAGTAAGAGATGTCATTAGATGATTTTCCGCCCTCCAAAAAAAAGTAGATTAAAAATATAATTCCTACAAAAGTTATCTATATAAGGCTATATGTATAAATGTAATTATTCTAAAAGTATATATTATGAATATTGTAGACAATATTAAATACTTTACCATGAATTGTGACTGCTCTATGAAAATTTTGACGAGATTGTACTTACAGAAAATAACCTACTCGTATAACGACAAACACAAATATTCACCCCCTTCAAAATAGAGCTTAAAACGGGCATAAAGTTGGTATACAACCAAAATTTATACCTCAATGGCTAACTTTGGTAATATTTTCTGCTACCAGGGTTACTGCAAAATGGCTCAAAATAATACAGGTAGCATAGGAGCCGCCTGCAAAATATCACTATTATATTTAAGCCTTGTAATCAAAATCGGGTGTGTACATAAAGTGGCTGGTTATTATGCACAACAACTTAATCCCCAACACGTGCTTGTTTGCGACACGTATCTCTTGCGAAGAGGATCGCATTCTACACTGCTTGGTGCAGAGTTATGGGATAGGCGAAGGGTGAATGGAAAATACGGACCAAGTAGTAGTAGGACTTTATAATAATTATGTGATGATGCTTCTAAAGCGCAGGCAAATATTGCCTGCGCAGTCACAATTTTTTAACAACTAAAAAAAATACAGCCATGTGAATTTTAGGACTTTTGACGATTTCGGCGTTGCGAAAATACATACACACCTTCATGCCTGTCCCCAATGGGGATATGCAGAGATTATGGAACGCCAATTGATACGAATCTTACATACCTCTTATGCTTCATCAACAGTCATCAGTCTTTTCATGCATGCTCGTCCATTAAGGTAAATATGGATTATTCGGAAATTGAATATTACTATGGATTATTGGGAAATGGAATATTTGGACTCGTAAATATGGTTTATTTGGAAATTCATTATTGAGGTACTTAAACTACATATTTACCAAAATTATTGTGACGTATCAGATTTCATACGAAAATCTCTTTCACTTATACCTTAGACCAAACGCTAAAGAATATCCAGCTTAAAACAAGCTTAACCAACGTGCATTGTACTGAACTCATCACAGCTAATAGAATTCATAAACGCAGCATTCTGACTAAATAGAATATTAAATTAATAGAAAGCCATGTTTATTTAAGTATTTATATTTCGACTTAACTTGTAAGCCGATTTTGTATTTTAAAGTAAACAAATTCAAAGAAACTTTTTCGAGATTATTTGTGAAAAGATTTTTAATTATTTTATGACATTGACCTAACTAATGTAGTAAAGGTCGAGTCAATAACAAACCTTATAATTATTCTTCTGTTTATTAAGAACTGAAACAAATACATAGCACGAATCTATAGCACGTGCTATAGATGCATATCTTTCCATATAAAAAACATAACTTATTTGAGTACATTTCCAACATTGCTAAGCTTTCACAGCAACCTAGTTTAGCACATGTCTGGTGGAAAAGCACCCTTAAAGTTCCCTTGTGATTTGAAACAAGCAGAGCTTTTCTCAGTAATTTGCGTGAGTAAACTCCATCATTCAAGTTTCAATTAATTTATAGCTGAAATCTTAATAAAAACTTATTTTTACCAGTAGGTATTCCATAAAGGTAGCCAAAAATGTATATCTGAACTCTCAACACAGTCTCCAAAGAATGGAGCACTGCGCCAATTGCCATTGTCACGGACCATCCGTCACTAGTTTTTTCAGAGAAACTTCATGCATCCATCAATCCGTCAGCCCTGTCTTAACTATCACTTGTCCAGGAAAAACCTAGCTTTGAAATAGCATTGTTAGGATAGATTGACAATACATTGACAACACTTAAATTGGAGAGAGGATGTTCATCAGGTCACATAAGGCACAGATTTAATACCATCATTAGTTTGCATCATCATCAAAACGTGTGAAACATGAGTTAAGCGAATTTAACATAATATCGAATTGCCTACTAACAAGATCTGTACCCTTAGTACGAGTTCGCGTTCGGCGCTCTAATTGGTTGGTTTATTCAAAGCAAACTCATACTAAGGGTACTGAAGAACGAAAAATTACGTACCTCAATGTAAAAGTACTTCATGAATACATTGTCAGATAATCTCTCTCCGTTAGTACTTCACAGTAGTAAAGATTAACTGAGATTTTACCCTTTCATTCCACAACAGGACTAAGTATGTACTGCAAACAGCATAACAAAATAAATAATTCCCGGCATGTCGACTTACGTTACAATATATAAATAGGTGCACAAAAAGCGATGCGGTCGGGTCCGGTCGCGACCTTAGCAGTTAGGTACTCGCAGTTAGGCTAGTAACGAGCCAGTCCTAGTTCACCGCAAGCTTGTTAGACAAACGAGGCCAAACATGTGTTTGTTTTGCATTTTTTACACCGGCAACCCTCGTAAGCAGAGGTACAAAGGCGGTCACATTACACAGACCTAAAAATCCACGGCGGTATTTATATTTGTTTTTCGGATAATCACAGAGGATAAAGGATTTATTTTTGTTTGCTTAGGTCTCCTTACGCTTGTCGAATACGAATCTTCAAAGCCTTGTTTGAATCACCTTGGCTCCTGAGATAAGCTTTTGTCGTATATTTTTTTAGAAGTCTTATTCTTGGTATGGAGGGCGGCGGTTAGCCGTAGTGTAAATAAAGGCATAAATCCGACCACCAACATTGTCATAATCAGCATTGCGGGCGATCAGTCACACGAACTAAGCAGGAATAACAACGGCGAGCAAACGAGCAAAACTCGACAAAAACGTCAGAGAGCAGAACGCGAACAACAAGCAGTTGAACAATAACTAACAAAAGGCTTACATCATTTCATTCGTGACAAATTCCCGTACAGATTTAATTGATGGCCGACGTCATATGAACTTGGTCCATAATTGGGCGATGGTGAGTGGCGCGCTAACGAGGTCCCGAGTCCTGTGCATATGCCAAAACACGAAGAATTGATGCTTTATTTAAAAGAAATAGTTAAGCTAACTGTAAGAAATGCATAGAGTAAAAGTAATAGTAACACTAGTTTGATTAACAAAACCAAATCAAGGACTATTTGCACATACAGTTATTTATCAACCCATATTAATTCTCTAACATAGAAAACAAACAAGACAAACTCACAGTTACAGACAAAACAGAAATCAATTAGGACAAAGTACAAATAACAACAGAAGGAAAGTTCTAATAAAAGTTAAACATTAAATTGAAAGATTAAATTGAACAGCACAGTAAATCTACTTAGCTCAGAAAGTCAAGTAACAACTACCTTCGTTAACAACTGTTAATAGGCTTAGTAATTCAACTAACTAGGACACAGGGGGACAACTGGAACTAAAAAAAGTCTATGATGGAACTAATCCCTAGTGCTGGCTTAGCCTAGTTAACTCTCAATAGTCTAACTTTAATCTAGACTCGAGATCAACCTGGATCAACTTTATTTTTCATTTCCAGTTAAATGGAGCCCTGTTTAAAAGTAGCTGGAATGTTTAAATTTGAATTAAGTGTTGCTGTTAATTTGTTAGATTTGAGTTCGTTGTTTAGGTTAGAATTTTGACTTAATGAATTGATATCTTGTGACTTAAAAAGTTTTAAGAAGTTTTTAGCTAGGTCTGGTTTCGTTTTACTTCTGGATTTTTATACGGACATGAATTATGTTTCTAGATACGTTTGGGATTATGGAAAAACAAAGATCTTATCCTTTAAAAAAGGGTTTCTAGCGCCATGCTTTGCTACGAATGGGCCGGCTCGACCAGAGAGATACCACGACCTCATAGCAAACCGACGTAAAACAACGCTTGCATCGTGTTTCGATGCGTGAGTGAGGTTTCCGGAGGCCCAATTACCAGTTACCCAATGCTCAGTTGCTTACCATCAGGTGATACGTCTGTTCCTTTACCAGCTTATTACATAAAAAACCGGCCAAGTGCGAGTCGGACTCGCCCATGAAGGGTTCCGTAACAGCAAGTAGATGACATAATATAAAAGTTATAAAATAACTTGGTTTTACATAGTGTTTGTATGAACGACAAAGTTATATTTGCGGTTTTTGAAAATGTTTTATTTCTTAAAAACTAATAACGATATCTCGTTCAAACCAATTTTCGTTGTTAGTTTCTGTTGAAATCTACAACATATATTTTTTTAGTTTTCTCACTCCCTTATTTTAAAAGTTAGAGGGGGGACCCTTTTTTTCCACTTTGGAGGCGTCTAACTTTCAAACAGTTGATTTTCACGAAATATGGTTTTAGGAACCTTAAAGTCTTTTTAAAGACCTATCCATAGACACCAAACACGAATATGTTAGCTGAAAAAAAATTTTTTTTGAATCAGTTCCATGCATGGAGTGACCCCCTTTAATTTTTAAATTTATTAATTTTTATTCAAAATTCGAATAGCGGTTATCGAAATACATCAACCTACAGAGTTTCAACTATGTAGTTTCGGAAATAAATGGCTGTGACATACGGACGGACGGACGGACGCACAGACAGACATGACGAATCTATAAGGGTTCCGTTTTTTGCCATTTGGCTACGGAACCCTAAAAAGCGAAGATTTTTGTTTATAGGTCAATTAATCTGATGATGATAAAATAACTTGTAGTCCAGATATTGTTCAATGTTAACTTCAACATAAAATATTAATAAGTACTAAACAAAAAAACTAATTTACAACTTCATATAAAATAGCATTAGGTATTCCATTCGAATGTTAAATGTCCGTAAAATTAACATAGCCGATCTAATGTTCTTAAATAAAATTACTTTAATCTTATTTACCCTAGCCATTCGTTAAATCATTTTAAATTTATTACGACAATTATAGCTAACGTTCTGCAATAAAACCCAATTATATTTGAGTCATTCGACTGTAGAATATTTTAGATTACTTTTTTTATAATGACAATAAAGGCTCTTAAAACAACGCGAAGCTTAGACATCGTTATCTCATACTATCTCTGTAAACGACAGAGAATAATTTAAAAACTAATTACTTTCTTTGAGAAGAAAATGTAAATAAAGTTTCGTAAAGTTAGTTTCATAAAGACGTTAAGCCAAGTCGAGTCTAGGGGCAGGAAATTGAGTAATTTCGACATTATGTGGTATGTGCGTCGATTATGTTATAAGTAAATGTTTTATGAAATACATTTAGATTACGTCATTTGTGTTGTTATTTGTCAGGATCAGTGAAATCGTGTAATTATATTTAACTAGTTTCTAGTTCCCGTGAGATAAAAAGTATCCTATATGTTATTCCATACCATAATCTACCCCTGTTCCAAATTCCATCCCGATCCTTTCAGCCGTTTTTACGTGATTGAGTAACAAACATACACACAAAGACATAAACTTACAAACTTTCGCATATATAATAATAAGATATCCACTGGTCGCCAGTTAGGTGATAAAATACTCAACTAGTTTAAGACCCATGAACAGCATAAGACACAACCGACTCACCACGCACCCACAGTCTTATACTTAGTAAAATTTTGTGCGTGGTAGGTATCCAGTAAAAGTATAACAAAGTTAAACAGTTATATGAATTTATTTGCAACATTACAAACATAAAACAACAAAGTAATGTTAACAATTTTCTTCGTAATAAATAAAAGCTATTAAATAATAAGTTATTAGAGGGGAAAGACGCAATAAACCAAATAAATGCTTCGTCAGAAATTAAAAGCACTCTGGAGCATTGAATGTACCCTCATCACAGAACTTCGTGATACCCAAATCAAACTGTTTTTGTGAAACAACCCTAATTCTAAGTTTAAATTAATATAATCAACAATCTAACACCATTGGCCAATATTGAAGTTCATATTTTATTTGTTTTCTCTAACTTTGTTTTATGGGGTTCGAAGTTAATTCGGACGCTATGTTATTGGTTGTTGTTCAAGGTTAAGCAATTGATTGCTTTAACTTTCTTACTTTAGACTTATTAATTGTGTAATAATATTAATTTAAGTTAAAATTTCTACGGAGTACGAAGTATAATAGAACGGTTATTTTTCTTCCCTTCAGTAGGCCATCAAAGAAAGAGAGCCGTCAAAAAAAATCACAATGATTTCATTAAAATAATATTTCCCAAATCGACAATCCAATTCATAAACCGGGACAAATGTTGGCCACAAAGTAGCCATCATAATAAACAAAATAAGCAAGTAGGAAAATTTATTAGCATACGACATAAATGAGGGGACAGATAGCGGAGGAGCGGCGTTGAACAAAATTTCAATTATATCAGTGTAGCAGTGTAAACGGGCCGCGCTGCTACCGCCCCCTAGCGCCTTCAGCCAGAACTTTCTGTTTACATTTTGTTAACGGAATGAGAATTTAAAGCGAAATTTCTTAGCAACAAACGTGCGTTAAAAGTCAACGTAGGAGTGGAATATTTGTAGCGTAAAATCGTCGACAGTAAGGCTGAGCTTCGCACGCGTATGCAGTCTGAATTCATTTGAGAATTTCTATGTAGATGTAATTTAATTTGGCTGTTCTCGCCCTTCAATTTGTGTCTCAACATCTCGTTTTTTAATTCGTTGTAAACTGCCGTAATACGTTTTACTTCGTTTGCTATATGAAATTGTATTTATTTTATTAGAACACTTCATTGAGTCACTAAGTATAAACATGAAAAAAAAAACATAAAACGAAAAAACGTAAAACATGGTTTCGTTAGCATTTTTTTAATAGCATGCCTACTACTTTAAGAACTCGTGGTCGAAAAAGGAACAATATTTTCATGCTTTTTTTGTTTTAGTTTTAAGTCATGCTTACCATGACTTAAAACTATTTAAGTTTATATATCAGGTAGATTAGAATAGAATTCTTCCTCATATAATACTTTAGCATCAAAATATCAAATATTTGTAAGATGTAAAATAGGTAGCTACTTGTAACGAAGACCAGGTACAGGTGCTAAAGGTAACTGAAACACAACCAACCCGAAAATAGATTTGCGGTGTTCACAGTCCAGAAGCTTTTTCTCAAAGCGTTCCACATCTACTCGTACTATCATCAAAAACAAGTTCGTAAAACTGTTTCTAAATTGCCCTACAGCGAACGTTGTCTAGTTTTAGTTTCATCACAGTGGATCAGAAACGTCGTTAAAACTTTTCGGACGGATAACAGTGTTACTCTTTTTTTACAAGAAAAACTTGATAGGAAAGTTATTATGTGTGTTTGTACACGACTACATTCTGAGAATCATCTTGACTTTTATGTATTTGACTTTCTTTGTAGGTTAGGGATGTAGGGGTGCTTTTCCACCAGAGATGTGCTATGTTAAGTTGCTATAGATGCGTTTGGTTTCTACCAATCGTATTCATTGGGACACATAGCATAGCACGTGCTGGAAATGGACTTACTACTTTGTTTTTTTTTTATATGGTAAGATTCGTGATATCAATGCGTGCTATGGATGTGTGCTGTGCATTAACTCCCTTTCCAATCTTCCCAATCCCCGATTCCCCAACAACTCTTAAATTCCTAACCCCTAAAAGGCAACGCACTTGTAACGCTTATGGTGTTTCAAGTGTCCAGGGGCAACAGTCATTGCTTACCATCAGGTGGCCCGTCTGTTAGTTTACCGGATTATTCCATAAAAAAAAAATCATAAATCTACGTAGCATAGCTACATAGCACATCTCTAGTGGACAAGTACCCTAAGTTTGTGTAGTCTTAATAAAATTCGTTCGTATTCCAAGAAATTGTTTGTAAAGGTTGTAATAGTACTTCCATTTTTATGAAAGGTAGAATCGGACTATTGTTCATTGAAAATTAACATGTTAAACGCCACGTCGATCATCGACAATAAACGTAAGCGAAGATACAGCAACAATCTCCACATACACATATATATACGTTCATATAAATGCATAATACATCGAATTAACCCAAAATACTTTCAATCAAATATTGCTTGCCAATCAATAATAAACCCAATAACAGATCAACATAACCAACACTAAAAGTCAAGAGTTTCCCTCGTAAAATTGTCGAAAGAAAATCTTTCATACATTATTCAAGCAGTTAAAGGATTTATTTGCAATAAGAAAAGTTACGGGTCCAGATACTGCCAATTACTTAAACTAATTAATTGGTTGTTTTCCTGGATCGTAACATCAGCATACTTTTTGCTTAATGAAGCGAGCAATAAAGTACTTCAAGAAGGCTAGGGTTGGCATCCACATCTTGCAAGTATGATGCACTCAAAATAATTAAACATGTGTCATTTAGCACACAGCATATTGATCTACAAATTAAGAAAATGGTGTCCTTTCTATTTTTGCATGTAAAGAAAAAAATATTACTTTCAAAGTTGAAGGTTATTTTGAAAGTCGGATCTAAGAGATTGGTAAATAAAAGTTTATGAGATTATCATCACTAATCTAGATTATTGATCTAGATCAACAAATGTAAAGTCATATGACGTATTTCTTCTACCTGATCAAACAATAATGGCTATTATACTATGAAAATTAAGTTAAAGATAATAAAAATAAAGTGGTTATTATTTTAATAGCAATAACTGAAAAATAAATAGGAATAACTAAATAACGCAATAGCGTCGTAAATGATATTTCTTCGTAGTTGCTATAAACTATAATTAAAAGAATACGTAATGGGCGACAACCCTAGCCTAAAAGAGAATTGCAATCTCAAGATGAGTCCGACTCTTGCGAGTTTCCATACAGTCGCCGCCATTTTAAATGAAAAATTCGGACAAATTGTTCAATTTTCCAATAACTAGCTCTACTCTGTAAATTAATGTAGTACTATCATTTAAAATGCCAAATGAACTCATTTCAATGTAATTTTAGTATGAAATTGGTTTTCGGAGAAAAGTGTTATTTTCACACATTGTAATGGGTTTGATTTTCGATATTTGTTTGTTATTATACTTTAAATGACCTCGTATTTAGTTTGGGAATATGTTTTATTAAAGCCATTTAAAAGTATAATATTACTATAAACCTTTCTCTAAAATTAAACGAATAAAACTCCGACCATCAGACGCACCTTTTCAGTACCCACTTGTCACTTCTATACCTGAGTGTTGTATGAGTTACGCACGTGTTAGTTACAGCGTAATTTATCCAGAGGCTGTAGAATAAATTTGTTAGGCAGGCTCGCCCAAGGACGCATTCAGACTGGCATGAAATTAACAAAGCAACACGGGAATGGTCGGCAACGTTTAACGGTTGATGACAGGCCGCGGGCGACGCGTCAAAACAAAGGACTGCTGTAAACTGGACCGCAAGGGACGCATGGGAACTGGTGCAAGCCACAAGAGTAAGGTCTGGTGATGAAGTTTATAAACATGTACCAGTATCCGGGATCTGGCTACCTCACAATTTAAACGATATGAAGAGGTCTACTACTAACAGTCAGTCGATTTTATAAAGTAAACATCTTAAATGTTTTATATTATAGACTTTCGTGACACATATTAATTCTCATCTGTGTAAAAAGACACAATAGAAAACACATTGTTTTCGTGATCTGCGTTCCAAGGGTTAGGTAAATCCATTATTATGTTTTTGGGTTTACTGACGTAACTGTTTGATAAGGAATTCGACTAGTTTCAAGATGTGTTAGAAGGCTCATATCATTTCCATGAGTAGCTTTTTGATTACGCGACACACGATGCGTCGTGTGCAAACTGAGTAGGAAAATCGTGTCAATCAATTTTCATTACTAATCCAATTGATTAATTTATAAAAACCCGCTACCGCTTATCAATTGCACCCTTTACAAAATGTCTAAGACCGCAACGACGCAAGGGTTCTGTATACACCTGGCGTGGTATTTGCCTACAATATAAACTTTTAAAGGTGCAAAAACAAACATGAATTATACATTTCATACTTTAATAACGAGGTTTGAGTTTATTTGTAAAAGTGTTTTATGTTGAAGTAAAAGTAAGCCTTATTTCAATTGGTATAAGAGTGGTTTAAGTTATGTTTAAGTATTCTAATGTAAGTGTTCTGCCAAGCGTTACTTTTTCTAAGTGTAACTGTTCTTTTAATGTAAATTGTTAGCTGCGGATTTACCGAAGCTCCGGCTTAAAGGAAGAGTAGGAACGGAGTGGTTTTTAGTCAGTAAGAGTAAACCCAAGGCGAGAGAAGACATTTGATGGCTTCCCACTTAAAAAAAAGTTATATAGTAACTACAAGTTATTAAGTCTTTGACTGCCTACAAGAAGCTATTACGGGCAAATCTTCTGTTGATGTACGACCAGACATATATTATGTTGTCCTCCATGGTATTCAACGTGTATGTGAGCACTGCTTGATAATATCAAATACCTACATAAGAAATTAATTTTCAAATTTTTACTTATATTATCATAGGAAAACGGCATAAGGATACAGCACTGCATGGCAATGACAACTACTTTTATTCATATACATACAAATAGCATGCTACCACAAAAACACTGACATAACAGTTTGAACCGCGAATCCACACATGAAATTCAAAATATTCGGCGTAAAATTTCGCTCCCATTTCACTGACCCTTGAAAGTCGTTAAAAACAAAAACATGAGTATGTTGAGATAACGTTATCAGGTGAGCCTAAACACATAAACATTTAGCTGTTGTACACGCGGTTACACATCGACCTATACAGAACTAGTTTATCATGGTCCCGCTTTATATGATCTTTTCGAACATTTACGGGTCAGCTTATACTGGTTTGTGTAACTCTATATGGAGCTATGCTGTACTATCAACTAAATAGCTTCCTATACGAATGAATGCCCACAATGATCCGGTCATAAACGCTTTTACTGTTTAGGATGTTCGCACACTTGATACTTTGCCTGCGACACTGAATTTAACGACTCTCACAGAACGTAAAAAAAAACTATCGTCTTACCATCAACGCTTGTGTGCACATAAAGATCTTGTCTCTTCGAAGTGTCAATTACGCTGTCGTGAAGTGTAATAGATATTACAAAATATGTTCACAAAGGAAAATTAATTATATAGAATATATAGATTATCTGTTTAGAATTCGCTGTACAGAAAAAAGTATTGAAGAATAAAATATGTAAAATTCTGCAATACTTTTTTCAAGTCCAGCCAATCCATCAATTCCATATATATAATTCTTCTGTAAGTGTGTATGTCACTGAACTTCTCTTAAACGAGTGGACCGATTTTGATGAAATTTTTTGTGTGTGTTCAAGGGGATCTGAGAATGGTTTAGATTCACAATTTTGTCCGCTGGACAATGTTTTTTTAATTAATTTTTGATTTTGACGTCGAGCCAAAATCACAAAAAATATTCCAATAAAATATCCCGTTTTTGATGAAAATTGTTATTCAAATGTTATGACAATATCTAACGTCATTAATATTTGACACTGCGATAGTAGCGCCGTCTGTCGGATCCAATGTAAAACATTCCAAAATCAACAACTACTAATAAATTAAAAACTAATTAAAAAAACTTTGTCCAGCGGACAAAATTGTGAATCTAAACCATTCTCAGATCCTCTTGAACACACACAAAAAGTTTCATCAAAATCCGTCTAGTCGTTTAAGAGGAGTTCAGTGACATACACACGTACAGAAGAATTATATATGTATATAAAGATAAGTACTTATACATACACATAAGTCTATGTAAACCACAAAGACACCACGATGCGATATAAACCTTTTATGGTGTATCGACAAAACATTTATGTGGGGTTCACCTATGACTTATGGGGTCTTTGAAAACATCAAAATACACATTTATCATTTCACGGGTGCCATAAATTAGTAATTTTATATTATATCATGACACTTTATAACATAATATATCCATATGTAGGTATTTTGTTGTTAGATAACATTTTCAGTGCAGTGCAAAAATTGTATGGCAGTAATAATTTGTCTAAGTACACACATTTATTTCACACCTTAACCATATTATATAAAGTAGAATACTAGCTCTTGCCCACGACTTCGTCCGCATGGAAAAACTTTAATGACTTCTAGCAGAATTTCGGATTATTGAAAAATAAAGATTCACAGCTCCTGTCCCGTAGGTTATAGCGTGATAATATGTAACCTATAATATGTCGATCCGTCCAGTTCGTATTAGTCAAAATTTGAAATGAGTTACTTTTTGAGTTTAACCCGGACTTAATTAGAAACAAATACAAAAATTGAAAAAAAACTTTGGACGTATCTATCATGGTCTAATACAGTAATTTTATCTAAAATAAAATTACTATTTCAATACATTTACCTAAAGCAAGCAAGAACATGTAAATGTTTAATAAATATCTATTCCTGAAATGTACTGAATCTTAGCAACGAGAAAATCAACAGGTATTAATGCATCGGACCGTTTTCCGACGAGTTGAAATTTTAATTAACTCTATACAAAATAATATTGCAAGTCATTTCATTTTGAAATGAAAAGTCGATTTTATGAAAAGATGGACAACTTCTGGAATTAAGTATTTCCTTCGATTTTTCCACTGTTTGCCTGTTATCGTGTATTAGGTTTTTTGAAACGGAATTCAAAAATATTAACTATACGGAGTACGGAACGGAATGCGAAAATAAGATACTTTTTAGTACTATACAGTTTGGATTGAACTCAAGCTCCTAGTTTTGTTTTCGGAATAATTAATTTGCAAATAAATTACCTATGTCAGATATATATACGGCTATCAATGTAAGTCTAACAGTTGTAAAAATAGTCCTACATACGCTACTTAGATAAATCGAAAAATATTTTAGCCAACGACCACAAACTCGTTCATCGATTGTCCTTCAATGATGCAGCAGTTCTGTGCATTCCAATAAATAAAGTAGATGGAGTTAATTAATTACCGAGTCAGTATCATAATGCCGATTAAATTACACGGATGAGACAACACGTCGGGTTGGCTGTGTCGTAAATACATCAGCGGTACACCACGCCTCACATATTCCTGCGTACACAAACTTACCTACTAATGCTGCAAAACTTTGGACACCTACTATAACTACCGTGTTAAGGAAATGTTTAGGTGACATGTAACCTGTCTTGGCTCTAAAAATATCTTGTAGAATTCTTATGGTCTTAGTCTAGTTATTATTAATGTAAACTCGAGTGTACTGTCCACCAACTCTAGGAAAAATATGTCATATATGAATCACAGAAAACTGACGTGAAACAACGTCCTTGCTAACTATCAGGTGATCCATCTGCTCGTTTACGGCTTATATCATAAAAAGCCTGTTGCCAAATGGCATAAATGAAAATCTAGCTAACCATCTACAAGGTAAACAGTCTTATAAAGTTCAAACTTGAATAAACATAAGCACTAACATACATTTGTGTGGGCAAGCTAACAATCCTTGTAAGACCAATATTATAAAACAGTGACGGCCTCCCACAAAAATGTTAGTGTTCATACAAGATGTGGACATGAGATCAGCGAACTTGCCCCACTAAACGTCCTCTATGAAAGGCTAGGGGACACTTTACGGCCTAAAGTGCTTTCAGTTTTATAGACATGGCCGACGGAATTTGGGATCATAAAGTCAGTACATAAATATACATATAAAAGGGTATTTATTACATAATGAGATGTGCTTACGCAAAGGGAGTAAAGTCTACCAAACGAAAAGAACTATTTCGGTATCAGAAATAAAAATATGTGACATTTAAGGTTTAGCATTGACAAAGTTACGGTGGCATTTATAAAATCTGCCACGACTAAAAAGACTACTAAGTACTGAACATACACTCGTATGTCAGACAGACGTATCATAACAAAAAATCTATTACACTAGTATCATTTCCTGCTACTAACAACCACTAGATAAGCAATAACTCCATACATCCAGATCCAACCACACCTGGGCGTGCCACACTTTTTCCGATACCAAAACTGCTTGCACAACAATAATAGCAAATAGCCCACGTACAAGGCAATATTAGTAATAAATTCGACACCTCATCTCGTTCTAAATGTATCTCGATTACCCATAATGGTACAATAGGGCCATATTGAATGGAATACAAGTTGGCACCTGCTTTGCCGGTAACACCGCCTCGCGCGTACTTCCACTAACAATGGATTTGTTTAAGTGAATTTAGGCGTTTTGTTACCAGATTTATGGAATGTTGTGGTGAAAATACCAAGGATGTGCTACAGTGTAGATACAAAGAAAGTGTTTGTTATTTTTCTGTACTTATCTTCTTTGTCTTGAAAGCTTAGTAAGAAGGTATTTCAAACAAAAATTACTCTGAACATAATGCAGTAAATATGCATTGCGGTACAAAATCTTTATGAAAAGCATCTTCTAAACCTATGTCAAGAAAAATAAAATATAATCTCAAAGGAAGATAATAAATCCAAAGATCTAGACGACTAGGTACGGCTTACATAAAGAAGCCATCGCACACAGGATCTCAAAGAAGGAATTCTGATAACAATTTTGGTCGCGTCTGTACGCTTGTGCTGTGGTTCCCATTCTATGGTCCGCGTAGAAATGTTTGTGCTTTTATGCTGTCACTGACTTATTTGCTTTTAATGCTTACATAAATATATTTTAGTTGCAACTATTCCGTACTACCTCCCAGGTATTCCGCTAGTATTTCACAATATAGAAACACCACCGGACATTTCGTAAACACAAACCTGTAGAATGACACAAACTCCTTTTAAAATAACCATTTATCATGATTCAATTTAAAGTTATTTCTGTGTCCGTATATTCGTTACTAAGCTAGGGAGCTGGGTCGTTATTCACAAAGTAATCTTTAAATTAATAAAACAAATCGAGCCGACTTCTGTTCAACTGGTTACGTTTGTTAAAACATGTCAAAACGTAATCTAGCCGCGGACACTTGCAAATGAGAGTGCATCATTCCTTACCCACTTACAATATTAATTTTGCAGTCGAACAACTAAAAGTTGGTCTTAGCGTACTAAAATAAAAAGCGGACTATTGCTAAAAGAAGACTTCGCGAGCGGTAAATGAAAGTTGTCGAGTATTGCGAAACTCGTTTTTTACCGACTGAAGTAGGGACAGTATAAAAGGATGTTAATTGGTGTTCCTTACTTTCTGAAGATAATTGAGTCGTAACTAGGATGCTAGACAATGCGAATAGCTGGCAACATAGTCGCACATTGGCCACGTAACATTTGCATACAGAGCCCTTTTAACTCACAAACGGCCGGTAGATTCCTTGGTAATTACGTGTTCTACAGACCCATTAAAATTGCGACAAGTTAAACACATGTTCGCGAGTCGATTGTGAATGTTATTAGTAATGCTCGTGGCGTAATGGTTGCTATTAAATCTTTGATTTGATTAGCCCTGTTTGATTTATCTGTTTGTGATCAGGCGCGAATGTCTGTTACCTTTGCAGACAATCGAGAATGTTAATTACGCCTTATCTTTCGGTTCCAGTTTCAACGCACTGCAGAACATTTGTATTGATGTCATGATTATTGCTAAATAGATTATGAAATGGATCGAATATACTTTGGCGCAGTTGCTTAAACTTTATAGTCAGTTTCTCGGATGAATAAATATTAGTTTACACAGCCATCTACAAATATGATATAATGAAATATTTATCAATCGAAAAAAAAACTCATCAAATCAAGTTAAGATGTTAAACCAATAGCACTTATTACATTAACAACAATTATATTTAGACACAAATAACAACTGTAACTCGATAAACACTACCCAGCATTACTCTCTGTACATAATAAGTTCTATCCATAAATTCAGTCTAGCCCAAAATCAGGAATTTAGGGCAACAACTACAACGCTAGGTTCGAAGAGGATAGAGAGGACTAGTGAACGAACGAAGCGAATTAACAAATCCCTCGTCACTACCCCGATGTCGATTTTATTTCGGCCATTCATTCATTCATTCATAAATTGAAGTTTTTCGGGTTCGAAGTCTTTATTGGTTTTGGGAATTCGGGTATTGGTGCTTAAGTCGGGATATTAAAAGTTCTGTGCAGTCATAAAATTTAAATTGGTAATATTGTATCTTTTTAAAATTGTTTATAGTATTTTTTTAAACTAAATAATAACACATTCTCTCACATTATCCTCTATTTCATTGTCTGGAGTTTCTGTTTCGGCAATTCTTCTCAGAGTAGTCGGATAGGAAATGCCAGCCTCATCTAGCTATTTGAAATATTGACGTGTAAAAGTGTTATTTTATAACCTATTTACAGAAATAAATATCATTTCATTTCAACAGTGCGCCTTTTATAAACGTGTGTTGAAGTTTCTCTAGCTATACCATTAACCCTATGTAAATAGGGTATTAGAGTTTAGTGCTACTGCTTACTATGACAGTATTCTAGAGAGTTTAGAAACGGGAATATTACACGTTAAACTAGCGATCTCATAGATCTACAGACGCGTTTGCAGTTTTATCTCTATAACATAAAAACTAACAGTCAGTTTAACCTGTGAACCAAAAACACACGTGTTTTTCTAACAGCAGATTGCAACGTTTTAGTTATTTTTCCAGTCCCAATAGTTTAGTTTGATTGCCAAATAGATAAAAGGATGCATGGCAGGACGAACATTTAACGATTAAACGGGGCTTTACACATAGTTTTGTACGATTTATTAAAATAGTCAAACCCGTTGTTAAATAGATTCTGCAACCAACTTTAGTGGGACTGACTCAGTGATGAATATAATAATGAAATGGTTAATCTAAGATTTTTAGCTTCTTTAGAATACCGCTGTGTAACTATTTTGCTCCTTTTGCTTCATCTCAGAGAAGGTAAAAGGAAAAGACAGCAAAAAAGATGGGATAACGATACCAGTTAGATTGCAGGCATAACATGGAGTAGAGTGGCCAGAGAGAGACCAGAATGGAGCAGGTTCGGGGAGGCCTTAACAAACTGGCAAACGGGCTTATAAAAAGTAAAGAAGCACGAAATACATGTGTAATATAAATAACAGTGTAGTAAGTGTAAGGAAACGGAATTGTAAAACTAATATATAAGTATAAAAGCATTTTTTTGTCTTTATCTATAATCTCAAGTTTTAAAGAGAAAATAGTATTTAATATCTGACACATATACGTTTGAGCATTACTTTCCAGTTTCCCCACCAACAAGCAGCTAAAATAAATCGTAACCTTCTTTGTCAAAACAACAAAAAAAAAATCTACCAAACTTTATACCAACAAGACCGCACATACTTTTAATTAACCATTTAACTTTTAACTTTTTAAACACGGCTCATTAAAAACGAAATTCCCTAAAGTAGCAAGTATTCCATCTGCCTACATAGAGTCGCTCATCCCACAGGTATGTGGGGTTAGATGAACAGTTGCTGAGTTGGCTGGTGAGTTTAGTTGTAAACAAAAGAGACGCAAAATATACCACAAAGCGTTCTTGTGGTCGCTTTGTATCGTTTTCAATCTACGTTATGAAAGCATCCTGTAACCGCTGCCCTTTCACAAAGCAATATGGCTGAAAGCTGTATTAACAGAGCCAGAGTTTCATATGCTAATATCAATATTGTTTTATGTATTTTTGGGACTGTATCTTTTAATGTGTGATGATTGCTTGATTTATGTATGTATGTGAATGTGAAAGTGTGGGTAAATAATGGGAGCTTCAATACGTTATGGTGATCGACTTCACGTTTTGCTATTTTAATCCTTATGTTGTGCGGCAATGTGTTGTGTTTTCCTTGACGTTTGTATTCAACTACTTGTTCACGGTTACTCTTACTGCATTGCTCATAAGCGCAACTGTTGATTTTGTTCTATCTATTATCTGATCGAATTGACTGCACGGTTGGCGTGGTGGCTGGGCAACTGGCTGCCGCGCAATGTGTAGCGGGTTCGATTCCCGAACGAAAAAGCTCTTTGTGTGATCCACAAATTGTTGTTTCGGGCGTGGGTGTCATATGAATGTGAACTTGTATGTTTCTAAACGCACCTACGACACAGGAGAAAATCCTAGTGTGGGGCAACATAATTAAAAATTGTAAGCAACCACTTCCTATTTCACTTACTCGCATCTTCGATCAACAATACCAACCAATACCAAGTTGGTATTGTTGATCGAAGACTCGCATAGTTCCTTTAGTTTCTTTCATTATCATCATATCAGCCACAAGACGTTTACTGCTGAACGTAGGCATACCCCAATAACATCTCAATCAGTCAACTGGAGCGATCAAAAAAGGATTTTTTATACCTACTTCTACACTACTACAATACCGTGACGTAATGTTACCCTTTGAGGTTACACCAACGTGCTCAGTTCAATAATGCGTGTATGTATTAAGTTAGGCTCAATAGTCGTTGTTAGGTTCACTTGCCACGGATAATATGGTGGCCACCTTTATCGGCTAACAATGAGTGTATCCGAATATGTATTGTAGAGAATACGGAGGAGAGGTATTTGTACCTTAGACGGAAGATTAGTAAGTCTTGGTTTACCTATGTCTTTTGAGAGTTATTATCGTATGATACGTATCTTTGGACTTGGTGTTTCAAGAAGGAACAAGTTTTTGAGCCTATTTTTATATGACAGTCGGTTAAATGGTTTTAGGACTTTGGGGTTGTCCAGCGTCAAGTTTGTATGTAAAGAATCAATTAAACTAGCCAGACAAAAATAAATTTAACTCTTTTAATATGGCAAATAGCTCAGAGCATTAAAAATAACAAAAGTGAGGTATAATAACACAACGAGAAACCAATTTAGTAATTTTTCGACTTTCAATAATACAAAGATATCCAAACTTCAAAGCTTTCTAACTCTGCTTTTTTAAATTAATAAAAAAACGTTTGAATATTTTTTTTGTTGTTCTAAAGGCAACGGGCGTCGTGGAAATTCCTACTCAAAGAAGTTTAAAAACAATTTCTCGTTTGAAAAAATATTAGAAATTTATCGCGCGCATTTTAATAATATTTTACATCGCGATGAGTT
Organism: Spodoptera frugiperda; assembly: GCF_023101765.2. Taxonomy (NCBI): domain Eukaryota; kingdom Metazoa; phylum Arthropoda; class Insecta; order Lepidoptera; family Noctuidae; genus Spodoptera; species Spodoptera frugiperda. The sequence continues at coordinate 7,055,629 of NC_064217.1, read as the reverse complement.
TAAAGTTTTAAGGCGGCGTTTTCTCGTTACTGGTTAGGGGTAGGGAGTAGGGGGCGCGAGGGGTGACATCAAAGTGAATTAGCGAATGTTGTCTAGGGGCGTCCGTTTGTAAGCCGCTTTGAAGTTAGGACTACCTGCAGGGAACTCCGTTGAAATGTGCCAAAGCGTAAGGCGTTTTATTTTGATAGCACTCGCGTTACGCCAGACGAAAGTAACGCGCGAGAAAAATGTATCACGCTAATTTTACCATCAGCAGTATGAGTACGCTTATTACGTAGCGTTTGATGTACGGTGAGTTGTTCAAAGACGTGTTACGCATAATTATGTTGTTTGTTAACAGAATATTTTAATGTTGTTGTTTATTTTTGATTAATTTTAAGTTGCTTACTTAACTACCTCTACACAAAAGGATTCTCTGAAAATAAAATTAAACATTCATTTTATTACAAATCTTCTGATCTAGCTGTGACCTAAACTTAAAGTATTTATGGCACTTAATGTATTTACATCAGATAACTTAAAAAAACGACATAAATACACTAACTGGAAATTTAGACCGAGAAAGGGTCAAATTATCAAAAAAATACTTTCAGCCATTTTTCTATGGGAATGGGACACATTTTTGTCTGTTAGACATTGAGTGGGGCCGCGGGCTCGCGATAACGTCGCGGTAGAAACTCGCTTTAAATGCAAATCTCTTCACTACCAAATTGGGAACGATGTGGTACGTCATGATGGGTGGTAGATGAATCGAAGACAAATTAAATGCGACAGCTATATATTATATCCAGTGAATGAGTACGATGCAGTCACCGTGAATACCGTGAATGTACGCCTAACGTTTGTGAATAAATCTTTGGGCGATTCCGCAGAGGTGGGCATTGTTTTGTAGATTAGAGCTGACAGTTGCGACAATGAACATTATTCCCCATAATTTTGCGCTTTGTAGTCTGCATACATGCATATCTATGCACATATACCTATCACTAACCTTCTCACCATTCAAACTTTGTTTAACCATGTATTCGACTAAACATTTTCTCAACCAATTTTATATGACTCGATAGTAAATCTCACTGAAAATATAACAAGAATGAAAATGCGCAAATGGACCACTTATCTTCTGATACTACTATAGATATAAGTCACAAGATCACGCCACGGGGAAAACAGGTGGACTATACAGGACATTGTACACCACTACCGCTATAAAGAATACTATCACTAACAAATATGGATAAAGTGGGATCAGATATAAAAATACATACATTATACATGTATATTCTCTTACTCCCAAAACATGAGAGTTCCTTTAGAAACTTATTCCAGAAGGGTACACAGATTACCAATAAAGTGAAGACTCAAACATATCCACAGCTAAAGCCAGCCGTTCACCCAGTAATTTTTATAATCCAACCACTCAGTTGGAAGCGTGCCCTCTGCCAAATACTATTAAGTAAATTTTTGTAGATACAGAACAGTGGCTTTTGTTAGTTTCTTGGCTTGTACTACGGTAAACAGACGATTTTTCACCATATTGTAAGTGGAACACGTCCCGGACCAAAACAACAAAACATATCGGAGGAACAATATAAGTAGCGAATACGTTGAAAAGACTAATAGCCATACGTTAAACTGAATATAGAATTTGTTTTGGGAAAACAGTTGTACTTACTGCTCTATAGTATCTGAGTGTATCTTTGTAGCTTGAATTTTTCATTTCACAACAACAAAAGAAAATAGACCAACTTGTGTGCTGAGGAGGAAATATTTCACTCTTGAATTAACAAAGAGGCAAAGATCTCGTCAAACATTACCAAACATTCTACGAAAATTGTTCAACAACAATGAATTAGTACGTAATTCTCAACAGTAACCAATGATGTAAACAACAATGTACTTAATTTCAAAGCCAATTTCCTAAAACTGCTCTTGTAGGCAATGGTGCACGTGCTGCCATCTATTACGCAGAAATTTATTCGAAATCAGTTGCTGTTTTGCCGAAATAGGCTGCTGTTAAATGCAGGAAATTCACAGAATGCCCTCGAAATGGACAAGCTTTCTTATTGACCTTTATTTAAATTGCAGTTATAAGTCATTATGTAACTCCCTTGTCTCAAGAGACTGTAAATCATTATTAGATAAGTTGGCAGATATGTAATTGATAATATCTATCACATAATAGTGTAATGTCCCTATATATTATTTGTAGGTATGTATATTGAAATTGGCCCCTTACAGATTCATATACCTATTCCGATAGTGTCCTGGCGGGAGAGTTTCCCGGGATAGTCCCACCACCACTCGCCCAGAATGCAAATTCGGTCGGATGGTTTAATTTATGAGCGTAAGAGTTTGATAACCATGAGTTACAAAGTTTTCACGAATGATGGATTATTTAATATTCTAAGCAACAAATGTTTTTACATCTTTCTTTCAACTATGGGTACATATAATCATTTCATTTTAGGAGTAGTTAAGAACCGAAAAATATCAATAGATATAAATAGAGCATACATCTTTTTAAGGTCGGCAACGCACCTGTGACTCCTCTGGTGTTGCGGGTGTCCATGGGCGGCGCTGATCGCTTACCATCAGGTGACTCGTTTGCTTGTTTGCCACCTATTCCATAAAAAAATCAAGATAACTAAGTTTTTTATTGATTTTGAATTTTATTCGGTTATTCAAAATTAATATTAAATTAAATACGTACCGGTAAAATAACTCCAATATAATATTACAACATCTTATAAAGAAATATGCATGGACAAAAACGTCCTCTAAAAATACTAATCGTAATAAAAATACACCCTCTTTCTTCTATCACCTGGACCACACAACAACCGCAGGCAAGCCAACGTACGCTCGAGCTCCACTAGTCTTCATTTCTCTTCTTTATGCTTTGTAAACAATATCTCGGACCCGTCCTTGGCATAAAATTGTGTTTGAATAAAAATCAGATCAAACTAACCACGCTGTATGCTGTATCTGAACAAACGTGCTTGTTTGGAAAGACCCTGTCTCCCTAAATGCAAACAGTATCCTTGAAAATACGAATCTGACACGTGTATGGATGAATTTGTATCCGAAAATAAATATGTGTTTCATGATAGTACTAAAGCTATAGAAGGGATATGTAAATATGAAAGAACTGAATAATGTGAAAGAATAAAATTATACTGTGGTACCATAATATGTATATAACACTACACACATTATAATCTAGTTAAATTATGGTGAGATCATTCTGAACAGAATTTACAACGGTTTCCAGTATTTAACTAAGACTATTGTTGTCCTCATGCATTCGCAACATTAGTGCCTTTTATTTTCTGCAAATTCTTAACTCAATGTAAACAATTGTTTACCCACTGGTTTTATTTCTATCCAATATTCCCACCATAACAGGTATCAAATTAAAAAGTCTCATCCAATAGACAGTGAAAAATACATAACAACTGAAAGAACTTCAGTATATCGGTAGTAGTACATTTCTTCGGGAAAATATGACTAAGCAGTATTGGAAGTGGTCACGTGGAAAGTTTGTCCAATAACAAGCTCTAGGCGACGTGCACGTGAGATGTCCGTCTGTCACACCGATATAATAATGTTGTAACAAACATTGTTAGTGGTCGTCGATGTACTGAGTTAGCTGAGTACGAGTTTCTATTTCAGATGTGTAGAGAGCATTATTGAAACTATTTATTATTGAATGTGTAGCATTATTCTGTCTTATAACTTTTAAACCGACATGGTTACTAACACTAGAATTGGAACTTGAAACGGGACCATGAATGGACCATGTTTTTCAATTTCTATGAGTTTCCGATATTTCGGCAAGTTTGCAAGCGCCATGACGGATGAACTGAACTTATTCTGTATTGCTGCCGCACTCACAGTTATTTAATGATTATTTAAATCATTCTTTAGTAACGATTTTGTTGCGAAAACAACTGTTAAAAATTGGGTTAAGATTAAATGACTCTGAGTACGGTGGTTAGTATCCTTAGTTATCACTTATTTAATATTCAACATTAGATATACATCTTTAACTGACACATTTTCACTGTTTCCAGATTTCCTTGAGCGTTTTAAACGATTGTAGCGACTACGGAGCTCAATGGTATCAAGTAAACCACAATAATAAAACAGTAAAACATTTCCAAGGTGATATATCTCACAGCTTCTGCTGACAATACTTTTCTTGTATTTTCTAGATTCAAGATTTACCGCAAAAATAAAATCTATTTGAGCTGTGTCGTTCGTTTTCGGCTTGTTGTCCAAAAACCAAATGTCGAACGTTTTACGACGTGACAACATTTTCTCCCATCGTATTACACTTTGGTCTGATAGAATGCCTTCTTTAGAGTTCTGCAGACAGATTGCTGACGAGTCGCACCATTAAAAGTTTCTGATTCAGTGATACGTAGCTGCCTACATAAGGATAAGGAATTCATTCTCTTTGAAATGATCTTAAAATTCTGGTTTTCGAACGTAAATCGGGTCACCCTTTGTGAAAGTTTATAGGGTAGATGGTCTTTTTAAGTACATGTTTCGTGAATAGTGAAGCTAAAAATAGCAACCAATTTCCCTAAGTAAATAAAACAACGAACCTTTTCACCCCAAATTGATGAAACAACAATAATGAGTGAAACCTAATTTACTCAATGACTCACTCCCAAGGTCGAATTGAATTAAACTTCGGGGACGTGTCTGATGACCATTAAATCACCCCATAACTAATTAGCACCGTTAAACATAATTATACCATTAATTACTCGTTCATTACAACCGCCGATGGCTCGACGATAAACATACCTAGATTTCCACCCAAAAAGTCCGATATTTGCATTTAACTTAACGAGTGTAATAGAGTAAATAAATAAAGCAACAAATTAAAAGATATTTTTAATTGAAGAGTTCGATAATTAAGCATGAATGTTTAAATTAATTAATGAATTTCGTGGAACCGAACGGGCGGCGCGCTCCCTATCGTCTGTAGTGTTCGCAAAACGAACATTCTTAATTAATGTGAACAGAACAAACGTTTCGCTATTGTAGATGTTCAATAATGTTAGCCAATTTTAAATCGCTCCATTTAATCCGTTGTTCATTTAGATTGATTAACTTGGAAGCGGTGTGATTAAATACAAGTTTCGGACGATCTGTTGCTATAGACAGCTACCGTATTCATTTTGAATGAATTGATGTTTATTTCACAAGTTAGATACTTGGCGAATAAGTCTCTCAAATATTCTTGTATTGTTATTAAGTTATTACAACGTGTCAAAATTGTTCCCAAGCAGTAAATCCGAGGAAAATATGACGGCAGTGTTTAGCAATCCGTATAAATTTCGCAAGCGGGCGAAAAAGAGAAAGTAAGTGTGTCGGATACGCGTCAGCTGGACAGCATTAGTCAGGCGATGCGAGAAAATTTAATAAAAGCACTCCTTATCGCCCTGTCCGCTACTGAGAACAGTTTTTGCAGGCTCAGAGTCGCTCGAAAATTTCAAAATGGACAATTTGTTGAACAGCTAACAGCCACTGATGTACTTTTTATTCTTCTGACATTACTCCGGGCTTTTGAAGTTGAATAGAATTGCTTTAAAGCCGGTTAAGTGTTTGGGCGGATTCTCTCCCTCTCCTTTTTGTACAATCTTCTTCGTACATTATTGTTACGTTTACATAAGTAGTATTTGTTTCTGTCTGCTACGAAACATTCGATTATAAAGTTAAAAATACCATTAACGAGTCCCCTAGCGCCACATTGCAGGGCCTGCAACATTTTGATCAATAATTACGTTTCATGCAATTTTATTATTATTCTATAGTGTTCACCGCGATGTCGCCGAAGTGAGTGCTCCCCGTCATTATTATTCAAAATGCAAATTGCTGGCAGCACTCAGGGCATTGCACCCGTCTCAGATCTTACTTTCCCAGAAATAATTTCATTAACATCTGCATACTTGCATGTTCCTTGCAGAAATTCCTTTCAACTCGTCTAGAACCTTTATTGTACGTCTAGGTAGGTGTTTGCTTTGTAAATGCATAGAAAACTTCGTTATTATGTTAATTGTATTATGTTTGTCTCCGCCCAGCAGTTTGCTCGAGGTGAACGTTTGTGCTGACCGTAATACTCGTTAGGTAAAGTTTTCTTTCAACTGTTTGTGTAGATCAGAAAACGCCTGACGGGTTTCTTTATTCCCTGACCTAGATTTCTGGAAATGTCTGCATTTGCTAATACAGCATTTGTTCCCTACGGAAATAAGTAGGTAATTTATTGCGATTTTTATGGTAGTTAGGTCGAAATTTCTGTTTCGAAAAATTGTAAATATTTCACCACACTCGTGTATTAATTTATTCTACGTTAACAGTATTTCAACAGATTTCGTTGATAAATAAACGTTTAAATAAAATCCTGTTTCGTCCGCTTCAGCCGATGGTATCAATGCTGAAAAAGTCGTATAATTTAATATTTAAATTATGACCGAAAAGATTCGTCTGAGTTGACGTGTTTGCATGACAACGTTGTGATTGTTAAATATTTATATCGTATTACGGAACCCGGTTGATTGCAATTAACTTCGCCTATGGAATATACATTATCAATCTTCTCACACAAAGGGATATGGATTGTATTGTAACAGTATCATACATGGAATAATTATTTCGGCTTACGGTCTGTTGGCTGTGAGTACAGCTCAGAAGCGCTCGGTTTATACGTAATTTACAAAGAACGATGTTTTCATAAATAATTCTTATTTGTCTTGAAACCTTATATAAAAAAGAATTTAAAAAATTACAATTCGTTAAATTTTGGTATCAATGCCTGAGGTTAGTACAGTTTACAAAAGCGTGCCGTATTGCCACTTGAAAATTTCTGGAAACTCAATTTTCCTCACCCTACAAATCTAACCTCAATATTTAACAACTATACCAAGGTAGAGAATAAACAAAACAGCAAAATTAATATTTGAAGAATTTGCTTAAACAACACATTTATTAGTGGCTAGCCTCAACATTTCCAATGACGACCTACATTCGTGTTTTGAATAAGCAAATCGAATATTTTGATAATTTCGAAGCAATTTGTGCGATTATGCGAAATCTGTTAAATACGATATAATAATATAAACGGTGAACTAGTTTATGAGAGTCGGTGTATTATATTTCTATGTAGATTTTGCTAAAGCTTAGTGAACTAAATATTATGTATTCTATCCACGTACCTATTTCCTTTGTATTCGAGAGTCAGCTTTTAGTGCAGACGTTCTAGATGTCCTAAAACTTAAGTACTGAGATCCAGTATATGCTAACGAACTATAATCCCGTTCCACGCTGAAGCTTCCGAATGCTATTGAGAGTTGAAGCAATAATAGTAAGGTACTTTTCTAGGAATAAGAACACACTTGGCCACTAACTACAAGTTATCAGATCTTCCTTTTTTACTGGAATATGGGGTAAACGAGCAGATGGGTCACCTGATGGTAAGCGATCAGCTGCCGCTGTCGATCTTATCCTTATCATTTCCAAACTAATGAGAGAATTTTTATGCAGATTTCATATTAAATATTTTTACTTTACGTACAATAAAAGGCAGTACCTATTATGTTACGCAATAATCGACTTATTTATTTCAAAAATAAAGAACAAATTCCCAATTTAATCCATGTCAAAAACAACGATCAATACGTTCATCTTTCACCCCTACATATTCAAGGGTGTAGACATCATTACTCACTGTTATACATACACAATCAAATACTTAAGTAATCCTACAATTGTGACTAAGTGCTGCAAGCTACATTCGACTTTGATTTAATTAACTTAAAGTGCATTTGCATTAATTTTAATCTTGTCTGATGTTAATTTGTCGCCTGGCTAAGAGCGACTAGACTCTTGATCTTTGTATAAATTATCATTCATTTTGTCTTGTTACATCGTAATTATTTATCTTTTTTATTTTGTGAAGTACTCTGTTTTATAAATAGGAAGTCTACGGATAGTATAATATAATAATATTACGGGTTTTTGTAATAACTATCGTGAGACATACTAAATTAATTAAAAATCACGTTTCACTCACGTAAATTAATGGAAGCTATACTATTTTCGAGTCACAGTAGAACTCTCATCATGAGCCGCGTAATTTAATATTACGGGTAATAAATACGTTAGCTAACGTATGTAAGTATGTAGTTAATATGCCGTTTTAACAAAGCTTCAAAAATCCATCCATTATCAACCTCAAAACGAATTTGTGTACAAATGAAACTAGGATCAAGAAAGTAAACCATCTATCATCCCAATATAGTAACAGGCAAAAATAACTTGAATCAATATCCTTGAAGTACTCCACAAACACAGACGAGACAAAACAAATCTAGTAAGTAACATAATTTAAGCAGAATACAGTTCTATAAATAACTAAGGTTAGTTACAAAAGGGTTTCAGATAATCCCCAAAGTAATCAGGGTTTGAAATTCCATGAATTACTCAGCATAGGTCCAAATAATCTGCAGAAGGATTTAAAAAACGAGTCGCCCCAATTACTATGACCCTACATCCACATGGAACTTCGATAAATAATTCAAACGTACCTATTACACAACATTACATACAGACGACCGCAAATCAAACTACCCTTATATATCTTTATTATCTTAGAATAAGGTCGAGAATCGTTTGAAGAAGCTTGTCATTTAGGTATAACTTTATGTGCATGTGTGTACGTACATGTTCGTATGTCCCACGTAATGCTGTTGACAGGAATCCGATCATCTTAAATCTAAGACGTTCGGAGATCAGAAATCCAATTTACCCTTATAATAAGTGCGTCTCGTATCACTAACAGAACGGTACCTACTTCTGGTATAAGGAAAATGTACTAAGTACACGTAATGGTGAACGTAGTGTTTTTATTTGATTTTGTTGTGTAAGGATACCATGTAAGAAATGCTTTATCAAGACAGATTTCTTAAAATAAAAGTACATACAGGTTTTATTACCTTGCAATCTATGTAATACATAAACCCACTAGCTCCAAGACATCTCTGCTGAACACAAGTCTTCTCTAATAGCTGCCAAATCGTCGGTTGTACCTAGTGCCGTGCATCCAGCGACAAGTGAAATACATTATTAAGTCTTTGACTGCCAATAGAAAACTGTTGATGGCAAATCCTCCGCTAACGTCGGTCACCGGTGAACACTGCGTTCTATGTGTTAAAACCAAAGTAATTGAAAAACGGTACAAAACAGTATTCACAAAATATAACATATTCAATTCAAAGCTTCTCATATCAAACAAAGATCTTCAATCACACGCAGACTGACAGCAAAATTAAATTGCAAACTACAGCTCATGAAACAGACTGTCTGAGCACTCTCATCCTCACTTTACTAGCCGTAACACGTTAATCTCACGTACAAGAGACGTAAGTTATTTACACGCTAGTTATTAGTCGTAGAACCCAGCAATTTACATAGTAATCCTTTCGATAGCTCTACCTTGCTTACAGAAACTTTACGATCTAAACTCTCTCTAACTATTTACTTACATAAACCTTCATGAAATGTATTAAGACATTGAATATTCACTCTATGAATTTGACTAGGTAAATAGGTTTCAACTTATTGACTAAGTTTGTAATATATATTTTAGAAAATACATTGAGATTTCTCATTAATTTGCTGTGAAAAAAGTGTTCGTTTTTCTTAAACGTCTGGAACAGATCCCGTGGCGGCGTTTCGCTACACCAAAATGTTTCAAAAACGATTCACCTGAAAGACTAGCTTTTTCTGACATATTCCTTAGCAGAAGCAGCAGATTTTTTCTTTTAAAATACACTGAATTTGTATCACGATCTTAGTATTATTGCGAAAATTTTCCTGAATATTTAATAACACTATAAATATTTCATAATATGCCTAATTTAACAAGACGTTCAATCAACTCTATTTGAATATACGTGGGAGATCACCCACACCCAAACAAATTTAAAGACGTATTAATATTGTATTTTATTACTCACACAATTGTCTCATAGAGTTTTCAAAAGAAATTTTTAAAGCCAATTTCTCGGATTTGGTCAGAAAAATAGTGTTTTTTTATAATACTATCGTACAATAGCACCTAGTGGTAAGCGAGTGCTCTTTACTACAAATACCCCAAGTCTAAGTACGCCTGTAAAACCATCGATATCACTAGTCCGTTGCTAACTTTGTAAGAAATTATTTCAATGAGACATTATTTTTGGGGAACCTTCGTCCGAAAAATAGAAGCCCAATATGCTTCTGCTTAGATCAGCCCAGACACTAACATTCCACTGTTGTACCTACGTACTTCTTAACTCAGTTGTTGTTCGAAGTAATTTTCTCACGATGTTTTCCTAACATTGTGAACTTGATAACAAATAAAGCATAGGTTAGAGTTCAGCGTCGTGTTCCAGTGTACACATGAGGTAAATAAACACTGTTCACACACATTGTTAATAAATGCCGCGTGTTCGCTGTTTTAGAATAGCTAAAATGGACCACCTCTATAGGTGCCTAAGTGATATGACCTAGTACGTTCTATGGTAAGTGCATAGGTTAAAATCATAATATGTTTTTATAATCATTACAAACATATCTTTACTGATTTTATTGTAACTTTCATGAGACATACTAGATTAATATTATGTTATCGGCTTATTCACATAATTGTTTGACGAGGAACTCGACTAGTTTCAAGCCATGCTAGAAGCTCATATTCATGAGTCGCATTCCGCGACTCACAACGCGTTTGCTGCTCGTGTTCCTCGTCAAACACTTACGTGAGTAAGTCGATAACATAATAATTAATATCTTTACTGAGTTATTAATTTCAGTCTATGATCTGTTGAGCCAAGGATCATCAACATCATCGTATCAGCCACAAGACGTCCACTGCTGAACATAGGCCTCTCCTAATGACTACCACATCGGTTAATTGGAAGCAACCTATGTCCTGCATACTAGCCCTATCTGCTACATAATAATTGTATCGCCCCAATTCCCGTTACATTCTACTTCAATTCATTTCTCAGTGTAGTCCTATTTAGTTTATCCAACAAATCCCTAAGGATAATTAATTCTTCTCCTTAGGTAAACCTAGGCTTGGCTCTGTCTACCTAGGTCACAGTAAATCAAATTAATCAAATTAAGACTTGATTAAACAGGGCAACGTTTTGTAACTACTTCGTTCTAGGTAACGGTCACATCCACAGGTATTGTTGTCCTTTTCATTATTTCAACTGCAACGTCACGCCTTTTATCTCCGAAGGGGTAGGCAGAGGCCGCTATACAATGCACACCCACTTTTTATCATTTGTATGATAAATCCCATATAAGAGGGGTGAGCCTGTTGCCATATACCGGCCACAATGTCAAACTCCGTGCTACCACTGAGAATTTTTTAAAAACCTAAAATAGCTCAGTATTATTTTACCCGACCCGGAAATCGAACCCGAGATACCTTGTCCGGAAGTCGCACTTACGACCACTCCACAAACGAGACAGTCATTCTCATTATTTCATTTAACAACTAAACAGAAAATGAACAGTAATTTGACAAAATACTCTTGTAGAACAGTGATTTTAGTAACGCGATAAATGTATGTTAAAGCGATACTGCTACGCGTATATAAAAAGATACAAAAGCATATTTTTATAAAAGCCATGTCCATCACGACAAAGCAAACACGAGGATAAATAAAGAATCTCTTTTTAGAATCCAATTTCGCGTAAAACAAAGGTTCAGAAAGAAAGTTGTTCAACAATTTATGCGGTATCCTTTGGGATGGCATGGTTTTCGTTACAGTGAACAATTCATGTGCGAGTGTTGTTACAGGCCACTCATAATATTTGCCGAGCGAAAGTCGCTTGGGTGGAATTAATGTTCTTTCGACTATATAGGTACTTCTATCTCCCTATTGCTCGCAAAACCTCACGCGCTTTGGAATATGAGAAAGACAAAGGGTGCTTATAGAAATGAGGGGTCTAATGTGTGAAGTAAATTCCTTTCTTTTTTTGTATGTCTGTGTGTTGGGTGTCACTGAACTCATCTTAAACGTCTGGACCGATATTGATAGAATTGTGCGGACTAGTCTAAGTATGTCGTACCATTTGTGATACACAGATTAATCTCCACCTTATATGCTCTATTTTCGTAATTGCCTCCTACTTGCAAACTAGAGTTGGTTTATTTGAGCCGGCCAATCAGCACCGAACGCGCTCTAGTTTCGATTACTTTTGATTACTTGAACGTAAAGCAAACTCATACTAAGGTTACTGAATAGTTACGTTGTAGAATACTCTCATCGTCAGGAACGTCTTTGAATAAATATAGATACCTACTGTCATGCAAACTGAAGATACAGTTTCCTTTGAGAAAATATGAAAATGATTCTCGTTATATAAATGGCTCACAAGAATACAGAAATGTATTTCTAGCTAAACTAAAATGGGAACATTATCTATCGACTAGTTTGTTGCAATGGAAATGATAAAGTCACTGATTGATATAACGATGATGACTCTTCTATGACAAGGTATAATAACTGACAGATGTCGTCCTATAAATGTACAGTTTCTTCTACATATACAATATACATCCTTGTGTAAAGATAAACGGATAACAGAATTTCATTTGCCGTTTCAACAGCTGTCAAGTTTATGACTAGCAGTACCAAATAGAATGTTGATGAAGCATCAATCAACGGCTGCCCACGCTATCGGGAGCCTGCATTTCTATATTAGATTCATATCTGAACAGCGTGTACCCGCTAAAAGAAATATGAAAGGGAATAAAGCCGCGGACACACGATCCGGAGCTAACACGCGATAACGTGCGTGCAACGACAACGTAAATCGCGACGTGTAATGTAATGAGGTGACGCAAAGACGCATTGCCCAGTGAGTAGTGTTGTGCGTTCACGCCCTTAGTAATTTTTATGTGCTGTAATTTGTAATTGATTGTGGTTAATAGGTGAAATAAAATAAATAAACTATGTATAATTGTTACGGTGCGGGGTTCTGTTTCTACAAAAGTTCGCAAGAGGAATCTCGTCATGCTATAACTACATAATATTTGTATAAGCATGAAGTGGATGTAAAAAACAAACAAACAACCCAGTTTGCAAGATGAGCTGCAATATTTCAAAGCTAATTTGGGTGCAGAGAAACACAAGCACATCATAAAGGCAAGAAATAATGAGACAACAAGTTCTACTCGAATCATAATCTGGATATGCCCTTCGGTGAATAATTAACAATACTTTATTGAAATCCATTTGATAATGCGCCTGCGGCTTGGTGCTCACGTGCGCTGTAATGAGGCGCTGAATCGAACGCATGAGTTGTCAGTGAGCAGTGTGCACACTGCCGGACCAATGGCTCTCAACGATACAGGCATATACGAACCCGCAAGATGATACATAGCTTTAGGTTATACGTAACTAAAACTGACCATCTCGAATACCTAAAGTATGATGCAATGCCAGGAATGCATAAATTGGAAACGCTTGTTGTAGTTGTAGCTAAATTAATGTTGAATAACTGTGTCCGAGTTGTATTGTGTTTGTTGTTTAGCTAAGCTTTTATTATTAGGTTTTCAAACTCTAATAAACAATTTTGACTGCACGGTTGGCGCGGTGGCTGGGCAACTGGCTGCCGTGCAACGGGTAGCGGGTCCGATTCCCGCACGGAGCAACTCTTTGTGTGATCCACAAATTGTTGTTTCGGGTCTGGGTGTCATGTGCATGTGAAATTGTATGTTTGTAAACGCACCCACGACACAGGAAAAAATCCTAATGTGGGGCAATGTAAAAAAAAAAAAAACTCTAAAATTTTTGACAATTACTTTAAGTCATGTAATCAAAACTAGCATTTTCTCAACTACATATATTGGGATCGCTACCAAGTTTAAACTAAATTTAGCTTACATGGAGTAAATTCATTCACCAAAATATGGTCAGTCCCCAAATTTCTTCGATCAATCAGAAAAGTAAAAGCGATCAGTATGCAACTAACTCCGTCAAGGTAACCAAACCATAAACATTTTCTTATTCAAAATTCCAGAAAAATAAATAACAATGTGTGTCCTTGCATTTATTTATAAATTCCGCGACATTTTCTTAAGAAACGAAGATTAAAATGTCGGCACGATAGATTGCAACAACTTTTTCCATAACATCGGTACACCAAGTAAAAGGGAGCCTCATCCATGTATTCTAAGCACGTGTAGATATCTGAACCGGCAATGGATATACCTGTCCATTCAGTATCTGGCACAACAACTACATACTTCAAGTGTCAGACATTCATCATGGTGACTGACACCCGACTAAGTGCGTCTGTGTACCGCAATCATACGTACATAATATTATTTATACAATTATACGTTTCAATGCTAATCTTGAAGCTTAGATGTATAAGTAAGTTGATAGAAAAGGAAGTAATGTGTTGAATTGTTTTGGTTCTACCACTCTTGTTAGAAGGATCGTATTGATTATATTCGTATCTAAGGGTGTGCAGCATCGTTATTTTTAGTTAGATATTGCCGTATCGTAAGGTAACTTATATATTTGAATTCAATAGTATTTTTTAATAATGTGCGATAACTTTCATTGATATAATAACGTGGCATTTTGACGTTGCTTCTATTATGTTAAGCAAAGATAATTGGGACACCTATTTCTCGTCAGGTAGGGAATTATTACTGTCACTAGTCCTAAATATATAACAGGGCTTAAATCTTGTTTATATTCCGCTAATTCTGAATCGATAAGCATCTCCAGACTCATCATGACGCCACTGTCAACTAACACCGTTCTAATGCTCAGCAATTCCTAGAAACCACTTCACCGATAGGGTTGTCAACAAAACACTATCAAGTTCTAAACAATATTATTGCAAAGAGATCCAGTCACGCAGCCTACCCCAACAAACATATCAGTTACGTGATATGTCCTTACAGGCCGATTATAATCGACAATTCATTCCGAGAGGAGTCTCCGGTGACTGCTCTATGTTAGTGATCCCAACATAAATCCTACAAGTAAAGACAAATGACTCGACCTTTTTTTCCTTTGGATTCCCGTAGGATAAAGGGTACCAACAAATCCTTAGAAGCGCGCCTTTTAATGGAATGATTACGCATTCCTAGTCATCTGAGACTATTTATGTTTGTACTTGAACAAGTGGCTTAAAGATCAATCTGGAACAATTTAATAAGGAATGACTAAAGATTAAGGACAATAATGTTTTCAGACCGATTTAAATTCAATTAGGGTGACCAATCTCTGTGTGACTAGCTAACTACGCATGAGATATTATAGTGTAGGAACAGGTATGTCCTCTCCCTATTCACTATTTCAATCCGATTGGATTTCCAGGTGACATGACAGAAGACAGATCAAGCGGAAGACCGATTACTCTACATACTTTCTGAGGCATGCAATTGTGAGGGTTGATTGAATAAGTGCTCGAAAAAAGCACCCAATGCTGCTTACTGTGAATATTTTGAGCTACTATTACAATACAGTTACTTATCATAAATGTGCAGAAGTAATAAAATAGAGAGAAAAACAAATAAATCGAACCATCTGCGGCGCACTAAAACTGCCACAATCCGTTTAATAATTCAGTGCGTTATTCTTTTGTGAAGAGATATTTTTAAACCATACCCATATCCAACCCAAGATACTAGAGGATCTAACAAGTCACTAAAATATCAATATTACAATGTGACCTTTTGTCTCTAATTCCCAATTCGAGAGAAAAACGTTTCAGTCTATTAGGGATGTGTATTGTGGAGGATAAATATATCGCAGAAGAAAGGTCATCGCCGCAGGGGAGACACCGAACAACAGATGATACCAAAGAATCCTACGGGGGCTAACACGTACCCAAATATACAGCTACAGGGGTTCTCTAAACAAAGACAATATATGCGAAAGATACGCTAACTAATAACAGACAAAGGAAATCATAGCTTACTTAATCTCTGCTTCTACATAATGTATTAAGTATAATAAATTTTCCGAATTTTCTACATATAAATTGTTAGATGTAAATCTAGATAATAATGTCTAATTTACCTCCAGGGTACTTGTTTTGTGTAAAATATAGTTACCATATATTAGTAAAAAGCCTTAAAGTAGAATCATCAAGATAAAGAGAAGAATTTCAAAATTGTCAAAAGCAATGTAACATTACCTCATAAACGCAAAACTGAACTAAATCCTAAAGACTACGTAAAATCCCATTCAAAAATCTAGACAATGAACAAAAACTAAACGAATGTTTAACCGACAGCTTATCTACAGTCGTAGCTAACAACTTGAAATGGGTAACTAGATATAGTTTATTGTAATATTCATATCCTCCCCTTTTGGTAGAACATTCATTACAAAGGAACTAAATACGCATAATGAACGTCGCCTCGCGTTCTATTTTAGCAGTTTTACAAGTAGATAGGATCACGCGATTTATGAATCCATTGTCTGAACCAACTATTCTCATTTACGTCTACAAGTTGGCCATTGCACCTGAATATATGGATGATTTTTACTTTAATTCGTCCTTTTGCCTTCTATTGTAAACGGTTTGTATTTCTTTGTTTACAACTTCGTAAATATCTGTAATTGAATGCAATTTAGATTCGTATCACCTCGTAAAAAATCTGCAATGCAAAGCGAATACGTAGTTATGAAAAGAAAAAATGCGCTAAATGCTATCATATATCAGAGAGCTTTTAGGCAAATGACAGCAGCAACTGGCTGCCAAATAAACTATAGAATAAAATAATAACGCACATTTTGGACCACGTGTAGCTCCATCCATCGCGGTAATTGCTGACAGGCGGAAGATAGCTGGAGAGTTATGACGTCACATAACGTGCTAATGACGTCATAACTGCATTGCCCCGGGCGCGCGCTGACTTACGCCTCTCTCTGGGTGCAATGGATGCGATGCAATTTACTAAGCAAATCCTGCGCGCGACATTTTAACTGGTTTTACACCTTGCCATTAAAGGCACGTAATGACATTACGTGATAAGTGCACCTGATAGCTGATACTGGTGGCACTTTTTTTGTCTCCGAGTGTAAAATAAAGTGGTCATAGACATGCGTGTTGAATGGCGAAGATTTTTTTATTGGAGCAGATGCTTTAAGTGCATTCGTGTTCCATATAAAATAAATATTTCTGCCACTCGCTTGTGTTAAATATAAAGTGATACAGATAACGTTACACCTATAGATATTTATTTATTGGTGCTCGAGTTTATTTTCAACAGATCGTTTTAATAAAGTTGAATAATTTATAGTTTTTAATAACAGTCAGTAAAATTGCTTATAGCAAGAAGGTTTTATGGGACATATTTACAAATCCAGTATAAAAGTTAGACGTATAAGTTCTAGAATCTAACTTCGAAACGCAAGTAGGAAAAGTGCATAAAGTATTGCGACAAATAACATATTCGGTACATAACAGATCGAGGGCTATTCTGTGCAATAAACGTCAGCCGTCAGGTTGAGCCACCATAAATCTACCTCGTCGGCGGTTCCCTTCATGAATCACCCGACAAAATGCCAACTTTTCTACTACTTCCATTTGGTAAGGAAGAGTTGACATTTTTCGTGTTTAAAAGTAAAGTAGATGTGGACTCAGGAGTGCATTTAGATGCGGTGCGGGACTCGGGTGTCTCGAGTGAAACCATTTTATGATTTTTGTTTTTGAAATCATTACTGAGAGTGTCAACTGAGTTAGAGGTTTCGTAATATATTGAAATAATGAAGAATAAGAAATTTTTGTTTCAAATATATCATATTTTGGAGCTTCTACCTATAGACTTTAGTAATTTACCAAACTACGTTTGCATTAACCACATAAACCCAGAAACCCAACGCTTTATTTCTCTCATCAATATTCCACTATTATTCCATACTGTTATGGTAAATAGAAAATACACTTCAATAATTCTCTTTTATGAGGAAGTAAAACGGCTGGCACGTTATACTCTTTTACAGCTCACATAAAACAATAATATTTCTAGCTTAATGCATAAAGTAAGCATACAATATGAATTCACGCAATGCAATTAAAACCACCCACAGTCATGGGGAAAAGGACACAATATTCATCCATAAGGATAAATAACATGTATTTTTAAAGACTCTTTCTTTTTATATTAACTTTATTTTGAGAAAATGTTACAACCTTATTGTGATTTTTAGTTTACAGAATGAAATACGATATGTATTTCTGTAGTAAAGTAAGTTAGGTGGAAGGAAGTGGGCTAACATAATACTGCTGAGAAATTCGGACGGGATAATACATGTAATATATACCTAAGTAGATTTTGTATACATACTGAGAATATTCTTAGTAGTACGTAACTCACAGTCATAATGGCACTGTGTCCAGAAACAAGCAAACGCCCTACAAATGAACTCTGAATAAGTGAAGTTAGTCACACTCACCCTATTCCCCAAGCACCTGAAATGTGATTATGTAAAGAACCCGACACATTTCCTCAACTATTAAAACTAAACACTTAAAAATGCATTATAGTTGACTTATAATTAGTTACTTCACCCTCGAAGGTTCGTGGCGCGGAAAAAAAGATTACGAGCTGCCGGCATTCGGAATACGTGCTATTAACATACTGACTGAATATCTGATAAAGGGCGTTTGTGAAAATTTAGTGTATGCTTGGTAATTACTGGATCAGTGATACGATCGAGTCGACACGCCCCACCGCGCGCCTTTACATGCATGCCAGTGTATGAATGCAGACGCTCAGGTACGATATTTAAAATCTATGTCAATAAGAAAAAATAAACTAGTTTTGCTCCGTCTTATCTTTGAATCCTAAATTTAATCACAGCACTAACCCAGTTTCTATAGAAGGTATCAAATATAAATAAAATAAATTTAAAATTCTGTCTTGCCCAAAAGATTTAACCTGTAAAATCCCTATATAGATTTCCCCGTTTTCCATGTAATCCTATGTATCCTAGGCCCAAATTTCAGCAGTGGACTTTTTGCTGTCAATTGTGATGTGAGTTTTAATATTGTGAAATATAAGCTTACTACTTGTATTTGCGTACAAGCCTTTAAATAAACATAATAATGGAAATAAAAATCCAATACTTGCCAAAGTGAAATCCGATCCGAATAACATTTAAGATGGAATGAAATTTTCTAGAAAAGGTAAATAATAATATTTATTAACAAAAATATGTCTATAGTAAAAAAAATAAAACACTAGACGATCATATAATAACATATCAGTAAACGTTATAAGTATTCTGTGGAACGGTTTATAAATATTTAGTAGACATATTATATAGCTTACCTAGGTATAATAGAACAAAATAGGCCACGAAGGGGTATAAAATTGATGAACTATATTTACAGAAGCCTTTGTACCGTCAGTAAATAGAGCACAGACTATATTCATTTGAATTTCTGCTTACAATAGACATACACGTGTAACTTTTATCGATCTTATATAAAGTAACATTATTTATAATATTCCTAAGTTCAGAAACTCATTTTTCACCTATCATCAAATTTGGTTTCATTTTATTGACGAGTACACATTAAACATACATAATATAATACATACATAACCTCGCGTGTATCTCCCATGGAGGTAGACAGAGACAATGGAACGCCAATTGCTATGGAGCTTACATAGCGTCTTTTCATACATGCTCGTCGGTTAAGGGTACTTTTAATTACTATTAGGTACTATTGACGAGTACCTATACCTACTGCAAAACACTGGCTATAATAGTTGGGACTATTATTTTTTTATAGTCAACAACTTCGAAAACGATTACCTATCTTTTATTAGACCGCTTATCCTAAGAATAGAACAAATACTTCATAGAGCTGGGTGCTCAACATTTGCCTAAGCTTGGGATCAAACGACCAAATTCTAATTATAGTTTTTCTACAGAAATGGTCTGATGATGAAAAATACTTACAGTTTACATAATTAAGGCTTCCTATATACAAAGGTATCGTTACCAAATATGTGTACCATTAACTTATCCTCTAAGGTTTTAAATGTATTCTTGCGGTGCAGATGGCCAGATGTTGTCATGATTCCGCGAATTCTTGTACCGCCTCTTAATGTTTTAATTAACCCGTGTTTAATCTCGACTGCCAAAAAGACCCAAATGCCTATTTTTTTCTTTTCGGAACCAAAGTCTCGACCACTTGTTGCCACTTCCCACGCAAGCGATCTGCATACATTTGCAGGCTCTTTCATCCTCGTACTTAGCATAAAACAAGCCCGACACCAAGTCATTATGCAGTCTCGGATTTCGAAGTACGGCTGCATAAATTTACGCCATTATCAAAATATCGTGAATGAAACAAACCGAGCATGAAACGGATTTAACCAGTTTAGGGGTCATTAACGCACGCAATGCGTATTGTTCTGTGCTTATTTGCACGTACGCGTTTGAACGGTTAATACGAATTGAAATTGAGGCATTGTGATGAATGTCCCAAATTAATAAATATGTAATTAAAAGCAATTTAGAACGTTCATTAATTTGTAGAATTAGTACCATTTCGAATTCGGTGAATATTAATAGGAACGTGGAGTGAGCTGTTTCCAGGAGCGTTAGCTTAGTGACGTCACACCGAATTATACTCACGTAGACATAAAACGTGGAATTATGAAAGTCCCCTCATCAGGGCAGCGTAGGGCGCTTGAGATGTAAAGATGTCGGCGCCCACACAAATCCTTTGCTCGCTTGACCTAAGGGATCCGTGATTCCACCTCAAATATTTGGCACATTTCTCCACGAACGTTTAGATCAAAGAGCATTGAGCAATGACCGTCAAAAACACTCATTGTTAACTCCCTTTGATGATCAGTGCTCGTACCTACTTCATTATTATGAGCGCCGCTCGAGGCGCCGGCCTCCCTAACAATTCACTCAAATACTTAGCTTGAGATAAACAGACGAATATTCGGCTTAGATATACCTAACCGGCTCATTTCTCTAAACTCAATGTTTATAAAAGATGTTGATTTTGTACCGCTACTATTATTTCTTTAAATATTATTTCAATCTCTATGTTATTTCAGGCTGACTGGCTTTAGGCTTACTTCGGTATTTATTTTTTCACTTGTAATATCAAATACATTTTCGTGCTTAGTCAACTTCATAAAATATGTTAAAATGATTGAAACATCAGTGAATTACACTCCTAAATGTCACGATATAGTCATCAGCATTACAAACACAACAATTACAAGGCAATTACACTAGTAATTACGTCGTCAGCTCTATTATTACAGAACGGAACAGCGTTATCCTTTGACATCGTTTTAAGCAGTGATCGAATTTCACTAAATCCCTATAAGACAATGAATATTCATACGTGTTTAGTGGAGCTATTAGTTAGTTGAACGCGTCGAGCCGCTCAAATCTGCCGATCGACCAATTTGGACGCCATCTTAGGAATTATATGCAGCCACATTGGCCGTCTAATAAAATTAATGTTCAAGATAAAGTACCGAACAATAATTACACCTCAAACCCTTCGACGCTAGTTTACTTTGTACTAGTATCATATTATCAAGTTGTTAGTTTCACCACGTTTTCATTGAAACCGTGTAATTTGCTCTAATTTAATCTTAACGAAATTCGAGTGGTGTAATTCTCTGAGCTATGTAATGAGTCAAATAAAATTAGGTGGATTAATTACGTGGAGATACCAGTGTTATATGTCAAGGAGTTAATTTCGTGGATAAGTTTATTAATCTTAAATTGAACGCAAAATAATTATTTCTCGTCTGAGTCGACGTGGGTACTTAATATTAAATACAGAATTACAGACGAAGATTAAAATGAGGCTCGTTAATAAAACATAGGTGCGCATCGTTCAAACAGAACGAATTAATATTCAATGTGCTTACGATAAATAAAACAAAATACAGCCGGAGTGAAGATGATTTCGGTACTTTTGTTTCTGTTTTGTTTTGTATCAGGATTGCCAGGTGGCGACACTTCCAAACTTTTCAATGGGGGCGGTCCTCTAATTAATTCTTGGTTGTAATTCTCTGAGACTCTATTCATTTTAAGTCGCGAGCTCCAAGTGTACTGCCATAACTCATTAAAAATTTCAACCAGAGAAATATCCCGCGAATGTTATTATAAATTCCGTTCCGTACGGAACGCTCGGCGCCGCTTAACTTCACCGCAGTTTACGTATAACAAAATTCATGTCATTTTATAAAATTTCGGAAAATTAAAAACTCTGGAGGTTTGGTAACGAACGCCGCTGAAATTTGTGAAGCTGAAACCAGAACAAACATTTCGATTAATATTTGAAAATGTTACGTTAACCGCAGCGCCCAGTACTCAAATAACTAAGCCATGTAAACAGTTGCTTAACCAAAACAAAACCTGAATTAATTGAAAGTAAAACATTTATAGGTTTAGGTCTAGTTTGTTTAGGGTATAGTCTCAAGTTTCTCACACATAACTCAGCTTTCAAGTAGTTGTAGATCTTAACAACGAAATAGTTGTGATACCTTTACCTAAGTACATATGTTACGGTAAGAGTGAATAATTGAAAATTATTAATAATTATCTACTATTATTAATAATTACCGAAACTTGAGGTAAAAGTGATAAATTAATCACATTTGTCGCTTATTATTAATAATTTTACCCTAGTAGTGATAAATGTAATAAGTGGCCAAGATGTTATTTTTATTTCAATTTAAAAGGCAATATATTGTACTTGCACAACAAATATTTGTTGAATTCTATGATAATACTTTTAAAATTTTAATTTGATGCATTTATAGGTGCTACAGAAGATTTACAGGCAAACCAAATATGATTATTGATGATTGCTTTTAGGATTCGTGTAGATTTTGTTAATGAAACAATAGTTGTTTAATTTTATTTTTGTTACAATTTTATGTACCACAATAGACATTTTTGCATAAGTTTGATGGTAGATTAGATTCTTAAAAGAATTTTATTGTTAATTTTGTGATAAATGTGCCCTTTTTGGGGAAGGCGAGAGGGAGTGTCAGACTTTTACTAACTAAAAATCACCCCGTTCCTACTCCTACTTTTCGAGCCGGAGCCTCGGTAAACCCGCTAGGTAGTCCGCAGCTCCGGATCAGGCATCAGCCCTACTGGGCCCCATCTGTGGTGGTCTGATGGCTCTGGTTCTGGTCGGGCGGCGAGCTACCCCTACTCGCCGTCCACAGACCCGCACTTACGCACAGAATATGTGAATTTGTTGTCCTTTCGGTTTAAAGCAAGTACAAGTAACCTTGTTTGTGTGATCTCTAATTAATATAATCGTAAGACGGTGTTTAATATTATAAATAAATACATGCTGGTCAAAAAACATAGGGTTTATATTTATTTTATTACTTTCACCAATATGTGTCGTGAATTATTAATAATCACTACTAAAAGTAATAAATTTCGATCGATTATTCACATTTACCAAAACGTGTGGTTATTATTAATAATTTTGTTAAATTATTAATAATTTTCAATTAATCAGATTTACCGTAACACATACATATATAGGTAGGTAGGTAATTGGACTGTCCTTTAAAGGATACAAATGTTTTCCGAAAGATAAAGTGAAAGTCGCGTAGACTTAAGTAAATTCTACAAGTATCGAAATACTTAATAACATTTTCTTACAAGAGGGGAAGGCATAAAATGCTCAGGATCTATAATATGAAAATCCGACCTAATGGATAACTAGGTACGAATTGTAATTCAGTCACACTTGCCATCTCTAAATGAATAAGACAATTCGAATGTTCAGTAACAAACATAGCCATTTTCCGGTAAATTATGTACCATTCCTAGTATCTATTACCACAGCACACAATACAATAAACGTTTCCAACGTAATTATAGAAAATAACATCTATTTCTGTTACACAAAACCCTTGAAGGCGTCCGACATGTTCCAATCGAAGCCACACGCAGCTTACTTCCAAGGAAACCTAATCAAGCAACCACGTTTCACAAGCACACAACTTCTTTGTACAGTATAACCTAGATTCTTTAGAAATTAACCAAGCCCCGCTAAATGACCTAATAAAGACATGAGACTGGCTGAATTGAAGTGTGTTCATGACGTCATAAAGTGTTTTTAAAGCCAATCTACGTCGTTCCACCGTGCGGTCGCCGCTCGTCTCCGTACAACCTAAAATATGACGCAAAATCTCAGCGGAATTACGCACTTAATGTTAGACGTCTAATATATCAGCCGGAATGTTTGTAAGGTCGTAAATTGCTTAATAGATAAATGTCAACTGCTATAAAGTTGGTAATAAAGAATGTTTCGTGTTAAAGTTTTGCTGAAGTACGAATAAAATGTCAGATGCGTGTTTTATGACGTTTTTGTCTTCTAAAATCCTAAAGCTAGATACAGTAATGAAACTTAAAATCGTAGTGACTCTTGGTATCTATACGTATTACCTAGATTTATGTCTACATAAATCTAACATGCATATAAATTACAGTCACAATAAAATATCAACATACATACCGCATATATACCGTACTTCATTCACCTAACAAACACAAACAAACAAAATCATTCAATATTCCAATTTCCCTAAGTCAATATTCGACACAATACGGCCATAACCTATCAGAATATACCTCACCTCAATTCTTATTCAGTCGGCATATCGTTTAATCAATCTAATTCTAAGTTTAGCATAACTAGAGGATCGTTTGCGAATACTAGATATCCACTCAAATTACGTGCCTCACTGCTTTCATTGTAAACAGAACTTACTGTTGTTGTAAAGCTAAAGTCTCATTGAAAGCGAGGCTTAAACTTTGGCTTTACGATAATATAATTTAAGGATAAATGTAACTAACTAGGTGAAACTAAATACCTATTGAAGAAATGAATTTACTTAACACACTTTTTGTCAGTAATAAGTCCCGCTTTATAGAGGAACTTGTTCTTAAACAATAAGTTACTATTTAATACGATATTTTTAAAACAAAATACCTTGCCCAGCCCTATCGAACTTGACAATCCCTTGATCGGTTAATATGTATATGGCTGTGACTACTTAAGCAACTAGGTAGCAACATAACATTTTAATCTAAATATTTTGTATATGTATCGTATCGCGAGTTGTGTACAAAGACTTAAATTGATCAGGTTTATGACTTAATAGATAAATCACAATGGAGTGTAAAACATAATAACATAACATCGTGATTTTGTGTGTTAGCGGAAATTAAACCCAAGATCCCGTGCTGGGTAGTCGCTCTTAAATATGTCCAGACTTTAACACATTGAACGCCGTGGTGGTCACCGGTGACTGACGTTAGCGAAGGATTTGCCTTCAACAGTTTTCTATTGGCAGTCAAAGACTTAACAACTGGCAATTTCCATTACCATTTAATTCTAGTTTAATTATAAATACTTAATCAATAACAAAGGATACAATCGCGTAGGAACTCCTTTGTATGCTATCTGATGAAAAGGATTTCACACTACCTGGTCTAATGCCTAGCGATTATCCAAAACAACAAAAAGAGCAAGAGAAAAAGGAATTTTCAACGTTCCATTATTAGTTAATAACGTACAATTTAGCATAATCGGTCGCAAAGCGGCAACACTTTCAATTTAGAAACAATTAAAATGTAGTAGAACGTAAATCACTAAGACATGCAATACACGAATTATGACATTGGCGGGAGTTCGCTCGAAAGGTTCAACAATCACATAGGTAGCTGATCGTAGGGCTGGCTCAGGAGTTTAGGATTTACACGGATTCCAATTTTAAAAGTTTTTTTTTACTAAAGTACATTCTCCCCATCTTCGTTTCGCCATCCTGGCAGTAAGCGGGTTGGTGGCCAAACGCTGACTTATCAACGTTAAAAACAAAATCTCCGTTTTTCTCCCCAAATGGATAGACAGAATACAACACCCACTTTCCATCAGTTATTTGATAAGACTGGAATTTCATTTAATTAAACTATGTGTTTAAATATCTGCGACACATACTAAGTGCCAAAATTTTGTCCGTCGTGTCAGACAGTCATAAAAAAGTATAACTTTTCTACGACGAGTTTATGAAGAAAATTGGGTTCTAATTTCAGCCAGTGCACAACGTCGAGTATTTCACAGAGTGAGACATCATATATAGTACCAATACAAAAACCTACAATTATAACGGGGAATATGCCTCACATGATTGCACACACCATTTTCCTTTTTTTCCATTCACCTGTAGGCGACAGCCCTAAACCGCACGAGCACCCTCCGGTACGGTGTAATGACGGCGATTACAGCCCACCCGACTGTGGGACCAACTCCACTATTTGTCTAAAATCACTTTAAAAACGGTTGTTATTTAATATTCCTTCGTGTGTGTACTCATACAAGTACAATACCGAATGATGTAGACATCTTGATATGTTTACTATGTCGGTTAAATTGTTAGACAAATTGAGTGGCATGCTTGGGAAAGAATTATAATGTCTTTGGACCAATTCATTCAGATACATGTCCTCTCACTTACCTGTTAAGGTTAGGTTGCTATAATAATTAAATGATAAACAAAAATCTACTAACGTAACATACTGGGATGACAATATGCCATTCTTCTTATCATCCATACTTAAAGAAAAGTCTAAACAAATCTCTGCGTTTATCCTATAAAAGAGGATTCACTATATCAAATGTGTAGTCCAAGAGATTATCTAAATAGGTACCTAGTACCTACCTATACTAGAAATTGTAATCTAATCTCATCAACAATATTCTTAAGAGATTACCTACAAATAATTTACGAGCACATAATTATTTATCAGCAATAAAGAAATAAGAATAATAAACTCGGTGGTGGCCAGACAATCCCAAAACCGAAACCAATATTTTATTTACAACACATAAGTACTAACTCCCAAGAGGGTCAAGTAAGTGTGTCTAGACAAGTTAAAGCCCAGGTCAAGCTAATTTAACGTACCCTAGAGAAGTCACAAAATGAATATTTGAAATTGTTACTTGAAAGGCTAATGGAAGGGTACTCACTACTCGCTACTCACAGTGAGCGCTGACCGCTTGACTCCGGTCTCCAACTGTTACGACAAACACGTCACGACAATACATCACACACACAATAGTCACAATACATATATATTTATTTCTAGCTCTAGACATTTCTACGACTATCACCATTGTTCAGATGAAAGAAAAATGTAGGGAAAATAATTTAACACCAGATTAGCTACTACACCACTAAACATTACGCTCTTACTTTACGAATTACAATGAAAATCACGAGAAATAAAGTCAATCATGTCCAAAAAGACAATTAATAAGTACCTAAGTAAAATTGCTAATTGTGATAATAGACGCACAATGGCACCGAACATAACTACTGTTTACATTATATTAATTAACTGACAGTACATTGATTTTCTAATTTTCAATAAGCAACTAAAGTGAAACAGTATTATAAATTCGAATTTATAATTTAAATTAAGGATGAACAATTTACAAAACCATATTTTTAGAAACTATGATTTGATTACTAAACAATGTTCGAATACTTACTCTAAAGTGGATTTCGAAAATGTAAAAAATCTTAGCAAAATAAAATTGACTTAAGTGCAGTTCTTTCATTTTCGTAGAATAAAATAATTACATCAACAATAAAAAAAACATTCAAGAATTTTCCTTCACTAATCACCCCACATCTACTTAAATATCTAAGAAATAATCCAACCAATCGTAAAAAACCACAACAGCTATGACTAAAATATGAGATAAAGATTATCTAGACATGTTTTCACGCATGTTGACATTTTATTACAATAAAATCTGTATATACTACTTAAGTAGGTAAAAAGAAATGATGACAATCATTTATCTGACAAGGAAAAGATAAAGTTTAAACTTGTCTGGCTCTCCTAAACAACAACGAGATATTTCATCATTTTGCAAATCTTTAACATAATATATTATGAGTAAAAAAGTGAAATCATTACTCGTACATCTCTTCTCTAACATTTGATTACATCACTTTAATAGACATGATGATAGAAATATGAAATTTTAACAACTGCTTATTCTACCAATTAGATAAAAAAATATGAAACACATCTCCACACTTTAGTTTCATCGAAATAAGGCATAAATGCTTCCAGAGAACAAAACTTTATCATTCCTATCGTATCAACATGTTCGACATAACATATTAATTAGTTTTCAGAATAAAATTAATATAAAATATCCATATTACAATGCCAATCACTATTATACTTGTTGTTGCATTGTCCTCTATGATTAGGAAAACAGTTGTAGTCTCGGCTTTAGTCCGTGGCGTCACACATAATTTTAAAGATTAAAAGCTTAAATTTCTGAACGCAGCCATGCACATTGGCAACACTGCGTCTGCAACACTAATTTCATTCGGATTTTATGTCACGTAACGGCGTCACGTCTTTTTCCACCTTCTTAACAATTAATATTTAAATTAAGTGTTTTTTAAAAAACGGAAATATGGGAAAAAGAAAATCGGATTCAAGATCTAAACTACTGAAGAAATTGAAGAAACTTGAAAAGCGCATAGGACTTCTAAGCTCCGATTCGAGCGATGAAGGTAAGAAAATGGCCGGCCTTTCATCTTTTGCAAGTTTGCAACAAAGTTTATAGCTTCGTTATGCAGCAAAACATTTAACGCTACACCGTTTAAAGAACGTGTGTTTTTACTTTTGTGCCTGGGCATCTTGCGCTTTGCATGTGTATGTAAAGGACGCGGCGACATTTTGCTATTTCATGCGCGATAGGTACTTATGTACAAGGAATCGCACGAGCATTTACAAGGCCGGCTATTTTCTAGCAAGAACTGGCCTGACCTGTGGGACGTCCTGCGGGGGCGTACGTGGTCTACAATGGCTAAGTTATCAAATAATCAACCTCTGGGGTGTTCTGTGGGAGCACACGCGGTTGAGTCTTGCTAAGCTATCAAATAATCGACCTCTGGGGTGTTCTGTGGGAGCACACGCGGTTGAGTCTTGCTAGTTTTCGAAATAATCAACCTCTGGGGTGTTCTGTGGGAGCACACGCGGTTGAGTCTTGCTAAGTTTCGAAATAATCAACCTCTGGGGTGTTCTGTGGGAGCACACGCGGTTGAGTTTTTTATATAACCTTCAAGGGATGTTCTGCGGGAACTTACATGGTTATAGTGTGATGTGGCTTTTTACAGCTTGCATTGTGTTTTATTTCCAGAAACCGGAAATTTGATATTATCGCACAACATGGAGGAAGACATTGAGAATGTCCCTCCGGATAATGAATTTATAGAATTGAGCAATGCTCAACAAAATGATACAGATGTACATTGTACAACAAGATGATAAATGTAAAATAAAATCTTTAGAAATTACCTGAAGCTTTACCACATGAAGAGATGCTGGATACTCAGGTACTAGATATATTAGGTGTGGAATCACAGCCGGTGAGAGTAGGAGGAGAATTGCACAAGCAAATAGCACAGAGGTGGAATGACATTCTGAAAAAAGGCTTATCTAAAGAAGAAAAGGATAAGATCGAAGATGAAAACCCACCATTTTCTAATATGAAATTAATGGTGCCTCCTTTGTTAAACCCGGAGGTAAGTGCTGCAATTAATGATGTATCCAAAAAGCGAGATCAAATGATACAAAGAAAACAAAAACAAACCTCAACAGCCTTGACATGTCTGGGTTCATGTCTTCAGATGTGCATAAATGATAACCAAGGTCATAAGATGGATATCATTAAAAAACTAAATGATGCTGCGATTCTACTATGTGATTCTATCAATTCAGATACAAAAGGACGTAAGTCCCTCCTATTACCAGTCATTAATAAAGATATGAAAGAGTTTCTATTACAATCTGAGACAGAAACTCATTTATTCGGTGAAGATCTCGGAGAGAAAATCAAAACAGCAAGATTAGTGAAAAGATCTGGCCAAGAACTAAAGATGGCTGAAACAAAAAAGTTCACTACAAAGCAAAGTACATGGGTGCCTCGGACTGGCACTCCAAAAATAAACAACAACAATAAAGCTTTAAACTGGCGGGGTCCTCCTCAGGCAGATGCTAAAAAGAGGGGGGGCCGTCACCCAGAGCACCAGCAGCAGTCAGGACCAGGGAGAGCAAGAGGAGTCAACCTCAACGCAAATGAACCAACAGGTGAGTAGACTTAACTACCACTTAAATAATTGGAAACTTATAACTCAGGATCCAATTATTCTCAGTTGGGTTGCGGGATATTCAACCCCTTTGTGTGATAAACCACACCAGAGTTTAACTCAAGATCCAATTATTCTCGGTTGGGTTGCAGGATATTCAATCCTTTTGCATAGTAAACCATACCAGAGTTGTACTCAAAATGATAGGTTTTCTGAACTAGAATCTTTACAGATCACCGCAGAAATTAACCAGTTAAGTACTTGCTATGAAAGCAATACAAACTTGCAAACCTGTAAAAAGATTCATTGTGTTCACCTATTTTCCTTGTTAAAAAGAGCAATGGAACTTTTCGTTTTGTTCTAAGTTTAAAGAATTTAAATAATTTTGTTGAAACTGAGTATTTCAAATTGGAAAATACCGAACAGTGTGCAAGTTTTTACAAAAAGATGATTTTCTTGTCACATTAGATTTGAAATATACTTGTTATATGATAAGTATCAACAAGGATAGTGAGAAATATTTAAGATTTATTTTTCAAGGAAAACACTATCAGTTAAATGCTTATGTTTTATTCTTGGGCCTTTGTACGGCTCCATCAACATTCACAAAAATCATGAAACCAATGATGGTTTTCTTAAGAGAAAGAGGTTGTATATCAGTTATCTATTTAGATGATTTTTTGTTTTTTAAGTATATGAAACAACTATGTTATTATGTTACATAAACAAAATTGTTATAACAACAGTGTATACAAAACATACAAGCAACTGTGAATTTACTAAAAACATTAGGATTTATAGTTAGCCGAGCTAAGAGAATAGTTAAGTGTGATGTTACAACTGTAACTTTTATTGTTACTATTCAATACTATAGATATGACTCTTAACATTACTGAAGAGGAAAGAAATATATTCTTTTATTGTTTTTTCCAAGCTAATAAAAGAATTACTGTATAAAATTATGATCAAAGTTAGAATTTAGGCTAATTAAAGAGTCTAGGGCTCACATAAATTCACTGGAATGAATAGCTGCCTTTTTTGTTTTAAAAATGTTTGCTTATAAATGAAGAAATAGTGATAATATTACTGCAGTAACCTATATGTATAAATAGATTAGGAGGAATTTAATATAATTTTTTACATAGGATTTCTAAGAATATTTGGCAATGGTGTGAATTTTAAAAGACTATTGTTTGATGCTAATTACATAAACACTAAAGATAATGTGATAGCATTTTTGAGTCTAGAAGGAAGATAGGAAGATAGACATTACAAAATGGGAACTGAGCAATATAAACAATCCAAAGGTTATTGATGAATTTGGTAAATCTTCAATTGATTTATTTGCATCACATACTAATGCAAGGTGTTGCACTTATATGTCATGGCAACCAGACCCAGGAGCTGTTGCAGTTGATGCTTTCACCATTCCTTGGACTAAATACAGCTTATTTTATTTATTATTTCTCCTCCATTCTCTATGGTTCTTAAAACCCTAGAAAATAAATTACAGACAAAGCAACAGGTATAATAGTTGTGCCCCATTGGGTCACTCAGTGGTTATTGTTAATGTTAATAGATTATTGTTAAAGGAATCTGTTATATTTCAACCTTCTAAGTCCTTATCTTGCATAATTCCAGATTGTTACACCTCTTTTACAAGAAAGTGGTATTGATGGTAGAAGCATTATCAGGAAAACATAGAGTTAGGAATTTGTGATGAAGCAGTTCTTGTCTTGATGAATTCAATATCTAAAGATACTTTGAATCATGCAGATCATGCATGCATGTGCATTAGTATCATGGGCTAAGTATTTAAATCCATAAATATAAACATTACTAAGCCTACTATTACTGAGTTATTCAGTACCGTACTTTGTGATTCAATGAAAGAGTTACAGTTAGTAACATATGGTAGTTTGAATTCCGTAAGATTAGCTCTATCATTAGTTATAGGACCACATTTGGATACCGATCATTAGATCAAAAGATTGTTCAAGGGATTTTTTAAATTAAGACCCCCAAACCCAAATATAATAATACTTGGGATATGTCTTTGTACTTGATAATATTGAAAAGAATTTACTCTAGGGAAAGAATTATCTGCAGATTGTTACCAAGAAAACCTTATTAACGTTGGCCACGGGTTAAAGGGCTCAAACAGTAGCCCTGATTAATATTATTAATATAATGATTAAACAAGACTGTATTAATCAATTCATCAATCTATTTGTATAAGATAGATTGATCAAGACTTTAGGACCAAACAGGGTCAACTTTTTATAACTGCTCCTTTTCTTTAATGCTAGGAAAGGAGTATGTCCAGCCACTGCGGTGGTCAACAATTTAGAAGTTACAAAGGGTTTACGTGATTGTAAAAGTACTAGCTTATTTGTATCTACAAAGGAGCCATATACAGCGGTGTGCTTCAGTACAATCAGCCGTTGGGTCAAAAGAGCCATGGAAGAGAGTGGAATTGACACTAGTGTATTTTCAACACACAGTACCCGACATGCAACAACATTAGCAGTTTTCAGCAAGTGGGGAAGTATTGATGAAATACGACGAACGGCTGCTTGGATTGGAGAGTCTTCAACTTTTGCAAGTTTTTTCATAACAGACCAATAATTAATAAAAGTTTTCTTAGAACCTTTTCTTCAACAATGTGAATGATATTTGGAATTATTTTGAATTACGCAGTTAATAGATATATAACTGTTCAGTTATATATTTAATTAAGAAGTGTATATTTTTTAAAAAATAACTCTGTTGATTGTTATTTTTAAACAAATGTTTATTGTTTTTACAACTGGTCTTTGAACATCTACAACTGTTTTCCTAATCATAGAGGACAATGCAACAACAAGTATAATTAAATAGTCAAACGAACTTACCTGTAAGTGAAGTTCGACTGTAATTATTCTTGTTGTTGCATTGTCCGAAGATGATTAGTCCCACCCTACCCAGATCCTTCATGTTATATAAATATAAGCATAAACCCTATGTTGTAAAACCAATAAATGGCTATGAACTTAATGAAATTAGTGTTGCAGACGCAGTGTTGCCAATGTGCATGGCTGCGTTCAGAAATTTAAGCTTTTAATCTTTAAAATTATGTGTGACGCCACGGACTAAAGCCGAGACTACAACTGTTTTCCTAATCATCTTCGGACAATGCAACAACAAGAATAATTACAGTCGAACTTCACTTACAGGTAAGTTCGTTTGACTATTTAATTATAATGATCACATCATGTTTTGTACCTATTTGAATTATTATGATAATGTGTTTAATAATGTTGCATGATCTAGT
This sequence comes from Spodoptera frugiperda, assembly GCF_023101765.2. Classification (NCBI taxonomy): domain Eukaryota; kingdom Metazoa; phylum Arthropoda; class Insecta; order Lepidoptera; family Noctuidae; genus Spodoptera; species Spodoptera frugiperda. The sequence continues at coordinate 7,022,060 of NC_064217.1, read as the reverse complement.
AAATCATAATGCTATGTTAATTACACTGTGTCCTATTAATTAGATCATTAATGAAATATATCAAAATCGGTGACATATAATTGGACGTTGACGTTACCCTGATTTAATTTATTGTAATAATTATGATATTTCATAGACTATCTTGTCTTGCTTTGTTACTTAAAAACGTAATTAGGCATTTTTTTCCTGTGTCGTGCTTGTGAATGCACAAGTACAAAACATAGCTACTTATTTTACAGTTTTACTGTACCGGTACTAAGATTTGTACTACTATCTATAATATGTTATGTTTGTGTCAATAAAGATATGACTCCCATTCTACGTTTAACGAGATCGAAACGAAACGTGTGTCCAGTGCTATGATTGGTTGAATCATTCGCAGTGGACAATCAGAGCGCCGAATGTGCTTTCGTTTCCTTTCTGTTCAAATCAAACTGCCCTAAAAGTGCTATCAATTGACGTGAATAGGGTGTGTCTCCATTAAATAGTATCTTTTCTAATTTATCCATTAAAAAAAGAATAAAACATCAGTAACCAAACACGACACTACATACATAATAAACAACAACAATGTAATTACCAAACGAGTGTATGTTGATACAACTTCATTCTAAATGTGATTGCGACTCGACAGGTGTGGACAATGCCGCACGCGATTCAACAACAAGCTCCCACAGTTCCAACTCAACAAACTACGTAATTTCATTGAAAATGTTTGACAAAGCTGCAAAAACTAAACATGTGAATAAAAAAGATACACACATTTGAATAACTTCTGGGTTTAATCCGACACTAGCTCGTCTGTGCAGTTGTATTCATGTGCTATGTTTGAAAATAACCACGTAATACTTCTCTAGAACTTACTTTAAGAATTTGGGCTATATAAAAAATTGTTTTTTTTTCAACCAAATAGTTTCAGAGACTACCTCGTTGGTCGAGTGGTTGCAAGTGCGATTGCTGGACAAGGGGATTCGGGTAGGATTCCCGGGTCGGGCAAAGTATTGCTGGGCTTTTTTTTAATTGCTCAGTAGTAGCACCGTAACACGGAGTCAAGAGTTGTGCCCAGTATATGGCAATAGGATCACCCCCTATTACATGGGACTTATAACACAAATAGTGAAAAGTGAGTGTAAATTATATAGCGGCATTACGTGGTGTAATGCGCACCTCTGCCTACCCTTCCAGTATAAAAGGCGTGACGTTGTGTGTATGTAGTTTCAGAGATTCCGAGCATTTCATCTTCATTTCAGCATTTCTTACTAAAAATATAAATTATTTTGTAGGTCACATTGGTTTTTTTATACCCAGTGTAAGTAGTGTTACTGCTCGTCTGGTCAGCGAAAGATAAGTAGCCTAAAGGAAAATCTGGGTTGAAGGGGCCAGCATCCTATCGATGGAGGTCAGCTTAAAGCGGTATACGAATTTATCTCTCTATACACACCCACCTATCTTTGGAAAACAAATATCTCTGAGAAGTATGTTACGGTACTGTTTTCTATGACCGATCAATTTTAAGTTAACAATGAATTCCAATTCCAAAAGAAGCTAAACAATTACACTAATAAATCCTACTCAAAAAATACTGAAACAGTTGGTTAATAAATGCTATAATAGTGTTCATGACTTTAAGAATGATAAGTGCTTGTGACTTTCTAATAAATTTTAATTAGTTTTAGTAAAAAAAAATGGTACTAATGAAAAAATATATTATGTATATTCTTGGATTGACAATCTATAAAAGTTTTATCTAATTATCAAAAGAAGGACCAGAAGATACAATGTATCATTTTACAAGTGCCACACCAAACACGAACAGTCAGTCGCTCAGCAATGAATCCACGAACACCATAATCCAAATATCACTCAATCCATCCCCATAATTAAGTCCCCCCACATTAATTTCCACCACACATATATAAATTCAGGTGGGAAATAGACTTTTCTTCAATTTCCTACAGTCGAATTAAAATGGACGATGTTATTCCGTTATTTCCGTACTAGATACGTAAAGTACCTACGTTTGTGAGTATTGGCCATGTGTGCGAATATTGCTGAAACTGTACCCGTTAACTGAGCAACACGCAGTTATTTGTACCCCAGCCGTGTTTAGTGTACTGTCGATTAACTAGAAAATTGAATACTAAATTGCTTACTAGTGATAATTTCGCTGTGTTGCTTTATTTGCATTTAAATGGCGATATACGTAGTTACTTGAATGAGTTTAGTAATTAGTGTATGATTAAACTTCCTAGCTTTACATAGATGCTTAATGAAAAATTGTTCATTACATTCATATTTTCCTTGAGAGTAGTAACTTTTTGCTTGTTGATTTACTATTAAAGTATCTACTATTAATTACCTATAATTGATTAAAAATTCGGTTACGTGTTCTATAACACAAATACCGATTAAAACCAATTCGATTTGGATGAGGGTAAAAGAGGGCTAACTAATTACGCACACAAATTAATGAATCCAAACTTTGCCAACGAGATATTTAAATGAACCCCTTTTTTCCAGATTACAAACCGCAATCAAGGTGGGGTAAAGGACAGAATTGCAAAAGTAAATAAATCATACAAGCCTTTATAAACTTTATTCTGTCCCTCAGAGAGCTTGTTATCATTTGTTTATTGTTTGTGTAAGCCCAATTTAAATGTTTGCTAAGCCCTCCCCGAAATAGCTGTGGACACACTAGCGACCTCCGTGTGTTTGTACTGTAAATTCTTTAACGTGTCTTCATATCTCATAAGGGCTTAGAGATGTAATATTTTTGGGGCTCGTTAGTTTTGTAATCTTTATTTGAACATTTTATTTCTCTTTGTATATTTAGTATTTATTTTTTTAACTGAGACAGTACAACGGTCGTTCAACCAATCCTACTAACTATTTACCTAACGCTTGCTACTAAATTGTCGTGATACTCATCGTACTATAGTTACACGACAAGAAACTTATGTTCTTCTTGAAAAATATTCATATTCTCTTCGCTAATTAAAAAAAAAATAAGCGTAGATACCTACATTAAAATACCTCACACTTTACCAAGCATTTATTTATACGACTAGTCGATCAAAACAACATCGTTTAAACTGACAAAACTTCAGACACATGGTGAATCTATTCATTAAACCTTGGAGAATGGCCACCGCAGGTTTGTCGACTGGCTATTAAGCTATCATCAATCTTGGACTACAATGATCCCCTAACTAAGAGCCGATGACACCGAATCATTCAGGGAACACAGCATCTATCTACGGTTGCGAGTTCGGCCACCTTTCACTTTAGATCTATAAGCGGTTTGGTACAGTCATCAGTCAGTATGGTACGATGGAGGTCCATGGCATTTTCGATAAAATAACTGTCTCTTAGATTTAACCGTCGCAAATGTATCTGCCGAGTAAAAGTCGTCAAGTTTGATCCTTGTTTAGTTTCGAAATAAATTCAGTAATATCACGTAGTCTGGACTTACTACATTTAAAAAAAACGTTGCCCAGACTAGGCTTTCCTTCTTTATCGTGGGTGCGTTTATAAACATACAATTTCACATATACATGACACCCAGACACGAAACAAAAATTTGTGAATCACAAAAAAACCCGCCATATGTTGCGTGGCAGCTGGTTGCTCCTACACCCCGCCAATCGTGCAGTCGGATTTGGGAAGGCAATAGACAATGAATGAGCCCTATTACCTGGAACGTATAACATGACTGGTGAAAGTGTATTAATAATTACATTGCATATAATCTGCCTACTCTTACTATTGTGCTTCAATATCCATAATTCCAAAACAATTAATAATAATTAATCTCGGCATCATATTACATACATTTTCAGCTTTAATAAGGATTAAAAAATAAATAACATGCTGTATTCAAGTTCCATACTAATTATTATAAATCACTTCTGAGAATTTCAAATTGGATATAACGCAATAATATTTTGGTCATTGACATTACAAGTATTGTTGACTTTTAGTTCATTGCGGTTATTAACTTCACAGAACATACATAATGTAAAGAAGGCTTTATACATATGCCTTGTGACTGACTTGGTATGCGTAAATTAGAATTTGCTTTAACGCCCACACTACTAAAGACAATTAGTGTTATTAGTGAATATTTCTTTAAAAAAAAATGTTTTCGTAAGTATCATAACGGTTGTTTGTAACAAACTAGCTTTTCGCCAGCGGCTTCGCCCGCGTTTGCGTGGGATAAAATGGTACTTATGTTTTTATATCTCCAAATTTCTTTTCGATCCCTTCAGCCGTTTTGACGTGGTTGAGTAACAAAAATACACATAAACTCACAAACTTTCACATATAGTCAGATTATAATAAAACATAATAAAGCCCAACAAAAAACGTAGTTCGGTCATTGTAAAGATAAGTAAATTGTTCAACCTTATTCCAATACCTAACTTGTACTTTAATACCCAGTTCAGCGACATAATATGAAAATCACTACAAAACAAAACCACATTAAAACACAAAAAAATACCATCAAAATTGGTGCAGTCGTTTAGGAGAAGTTCAGTGACACACGTATAGAAAGAGTTTCACAAAGAATCGGCTATTTAATCATTCATCTATTCATTGATCGCGCCTGTATGCTATTGGTACGTACGGAACTAAAGGCAAACATTTATTCGGCACATGATCTAAGTGGCTGATTATACAATGGATCGTCATTAAGGAAGTATACACATAGAATGTGGTTGGTAAATTATGTGTCGTACACAGCTAGTGTACCAAAAACTTTTTTTTTTTTATTCATAGGTACAAATTTTGTGTTATATTTTATCAGAATATTTTATATTTTAAACAATATGTTTAGGTTATTATCAAAAAAAAAAATAAACAAGAACTTTAGATCAAAACAGAGAATCGTATGACATCACACTAATATTATAAATATGAAATAATGTTTGGGTGTATTTCCGTCAATCACGCTGAAACTACTGAACCGATTTTGATGAAATTTGGTATGCAGACAGAGTATGATCTGACTTGGGTGATAGGGTACTTTTTATCCCACAGAAAAGCTAGTGAAATCGCTGGCAGAAACTAGTATTCAACATAACCATAATTATAATTAAAAACAAACAACACCACTTTCAAACTTAAAAATCTCTCAAAGATTTCACTTTCTAACTCACAACAATTATTTATCAGCTGAACCTCAAAGTCAATATTTCTTCCATGCGAATTTGAAGCCCACGGAACCCAACAGTTAATCACGCGGTGCGAACCGTGCAACATTTTTACCAACTAATGGGTATACATCTTTACCGACAGCCAAAGCAACGGTAAAGCTCTCAACACCATTAATCATTAATATTCTTCCTCATCAGTCATACATTCAATGTTTATTGACTTAAAGTTCACAAAGAGCTATGATACTTTCACTTAGATACATTCATAAAGTTTACAAACAGACTCTTTGAAAAGGTAAACGTTATTTTGTGCGTGAGTTTGTTCGTCGGATTCTTTTTTGCTTAGTATTTTGATGAAAGGAAAACTGACATGCATGATTTTAAACTATGCATTGTCTATCAATTTAAATGAATATATAAGAATAAGTCGGGATTTCCTTCCTGACGCTATAAATCCAGAACCCACGAACCGATTTACACAGTTTTGCATTCGTCAGCCGAAAGGTCTCGTTCTCCGTGAGGTTTATAGCAAAAAAAAATCAAATAATTGCAAAAGCCCAAATTCTGCCACAAATCATTATTGTATGCCGGCGAAGTCGCGGGTAACTGCTAGTATTTTAATAGAAAAGAAAATATGACAATCCGTTGACTGATCAAAGAATTTAAAACTTACTACTTAACATACTAACCTAACCCTTTGATACAATCAAGCATATTCAGTACTATTGGTGAAACTAAGGCCTATTGTACACTGTAAATGGTCTGCAACTACGTTACAACAACGTGTCGCTTTTCTGTGTACATTGTGCCATTTATTAACATGCAATAGACGAGCAAAGGACGGACTGTGAATAGCCTTTGTCTGTTGTCCGCGTCGGACGCTTGTGTAAACCATGCCCTAAACATTTCTACGTCACACCTGTAAATTTCAAAGTGCTAGACAGAAGTTCCAGCGGTTTGTGATCTTACGTGTATAGTTACCACAATTATGAACTTTTTTTAAAATTAAGGTAGCGACAACGTTAAGCAAGATTAAACTTTTACTAGGAATTATGTTAAGAATAGAGATAAGCGTTACAGAAAGTATCAAAAACAGTTCTATTACTACGTGTGATAATAAAACAGTCAATGGTCTAAATTGGTAGAGGAATAGGAACCTAATCCTTAAAAAAAGTGTGTCGTGAAGCGTAGCTATAGTATGAACCTATGTTATGTCGTGTACCGAAGACAATACTTTCATTAAAAAAATAACCTACTACAGCCATAAATGTTAATCTCCTCCATTCAATCGCAATAATAGTCTTATTGATTGTTTATGAATAAATGATCAGTAAGTACCTATACGAAGAGAAGCTCCAAAGGTGTTCTATAAACGTTGAACACAATACCTACCGAATAGGTAATCAAAATCATTACTCACAAATGACAAGTACATTTATAAAAATCGATTGTTACCGAGCCACCGCTATATCGATACAGAAACGTAACGACATCGATACACTACGTATCGATTGAGTGTGTGTAATCGTTGGCCGCATGAATATTTATTGTTAATTTGTAAGCCCGATGCCCCGATAGTCCCAAGGCGCACTGAAAGCAATATTTTATAATTTCGACATTATTATATCAGTGTTTAATGGTCCCCGATTAACCGTTCGAGTTATGTTCGACTTTCAAATTCACATTAATGGTCACGAATTGACTTTGCATCGATATTCACTACACGTGGTTTATTTATGAGTTTCGTGATTCAACCGCGGAGTCAGGATATTTTGTGTTAATTGAGGACGCTTGCCGGATCATACAGTGTGCATATTTCATTTTTGCGATAGCGCATCGTTGTACTTTGGGAAGTATAAAAATAAATATGTCATTTTTGCCTTTATCGACAACGAGTACATTTTTTTGATATTGTCGACCAGATTGGCGGAGTAATAAAAAGAGCCAAATTAACAAGTGCCTGCCCATAACCGGTGTGCTTGTATGAAGATGACAAATGGCTGTGGAAGAAGTGAAAGCTACGAGAATTTCGTGCTCCGTAATCAACGACAAACCTGATCATTACCGATAGTAGAGTAATTGCAAACCACATTATTATCAGTATTATTTCCTAGCAAACACTGAAGCAATGGCTGCACTAAGTAAACTCGCTCCCGTATGATTAAGCTCTATACATTCATTTACTGAACGGACATTCATAGAAGCACGTTCACTTTGTAAACAAACAATAAAAACGACATGGCGTGGGCGCTTCATAAAGAACGTTAATCACAATCCTTCGTTAATAGAATAAGACAGGCAGCGCGTGGGTTGAATCGGTTTCGATTTGACTCGATTGTCGAACATCGATATATCGATACCAATTGATTAGAGCCGAGATCAAAGATGTGCTTCCGCATGACGGCAGTCGATCGTATTCCTACGATTAACGAGTAGGCAATAGGATGTGAAACATCATATACATGTACTGCCATGTACTGTACGTATGTAGTTTATAATCTCCTATGCAACCAGGTCGCTGGAACTGCCGCCTAACGCGTAACTTCGTAATGTATTTAACAGTTTGTTTGTCTGTTCTAATTCAGAATGTGTTGGTAACTGTTAACGGAATTTTCATGAGGACAAACCACGTAAACGCTGAGTGTTATTTTATACATTGCACGGAATTGTTGACATACCAAATGCTTGGAATTAACAAATGTTCATGGATTTAAAACTATACTTATCAAGACTTAGTTCATTGTCAATGCAAAAGTATTAATTTACGCGTACTTAGAAAACGCAAAGGTTCTTGTTTAAAATTCAATCCGGTACACATCGATGGCTACATTGGCTTGCGTGTCACTATCTCCTCTGCTGGTACCTCTAAATATCGGAAAGAATTACTTGGAGCCATTCCGACTCTTGCAAAGATATCATGGTGCGAGCATCTCGAGGGCCACAGCTAAACCGGTTGTAAACTCGTATCTATATGTCACAGTCCAACTACCAGATCAGACTTATAACAATACAAACGGTAACTTAGAACAATACAAATCGTTTCATCATTCAAACATGTCCATCGTCATCTATTTAATAATACCTTCATAAATCGATTAAAATTGTATCAACTCTAAAGTAATATGAGTGCTCGCCTATAATTTCAGGTTTAACTTCCTACTGTGTAAATCATACCACAATAAAGGCAAACCAAAATACAATGTTGACATGAGATTTCCATCACACACGTGTAGCCGCAGCCGACGGCTTTGTGGCAATTTAGCAAACGCTCGTATTTACAATTTGATAGCAACAATACAAGCTTTGAGCGGACGGTACTACCAATTAAATATCTTAGTTTTATTTATGTGCACCGTGTTAAGTAACCGTGTTTGCTTTTATACGCTTTTCGTTTGCGATAACTTCAGCTAGTTTATTCTATTTGGACAGGGGATTATAATCTAGTATTGTTAGAGCTACCGGTTGCAATAATTTGCTGGGATCACTGATCAATTAATTTGCCATTGCCGGTTCTGTTAAAAATTCTTCCCACGCTTAATGGGTGTGTAGGAAATACATTTTTGCTAGATAGCCAATTAATTTTTTAATTACGTTTTTGAAAGACAAAAAGTGTTAGAACATTAAACATTCACCTTTCGCCTTTTATTTTATAATATTTAAGCACGAGTACACCACTTGTTTTGCAGGACATCCAGTTTTAAACGATAATAAGGTGATCAACGATATGATCCGAACACCGATAATCCGAAAACTAGTGATGACACTACTATTTATTTATGCCAAAAAAAAAATCAAGGTGATGCAGCGTTTGCACCAACTGATGTAATTATTACTTTGGATAAATGTATATCTGCATGAAGCATGTAAAGTATTACAGAGATTCTGATCTTCAGGTTCCCATCGCGTGAAATCAAAGGGCAATTCTCCACTAACAAGTTTACTTACAACTTTACAAGCTGTAATTGAACTGCATCTTACAATACAAAGATCCGTATCTCTTGGGATAATTGATACAGTATTAGCTACTATTTGTTTTGGTTCGAACGGTAATAGGTTAACTGACGCTAAACACTTATCATTTTATCATCGTCATCACATCGTGACCCAATAGTTTTAATGAAAGCCAACCGGGGACCAGTAAATCGATTAGTTCCATCTAATCCGATAGCATCGGTAGGTAGTTAGCTATCATTGTCCGCAGTACGGCCCGTTACCGGTAGTCCAGAGATTAATGATACCATCGTCATTGTTTGAAATGTTAGAAAAATCATCTATTAAATCTACACCGTCCATCAATGACAGACTCGAGACGACCTGAGTGGGTATTGTTTGATTACACTCCGATGACGTGTACCCATAGCTATTTTTAACAGGAAACTTACGAACTTTGCGAACTATGACAGTGGTAATTTTTAAAGTCATACGTTTGTACAATATTTTAAGGTGATAAGAAGCCATTAGTCTTTGTCACATGACGACAGCTAAAAAATGTGAGACCATTATTTAGGTAACTTTGTTGAAGACTTTCTCTAACTCGGTCGTTTTTTTTTAAGAAAATCTAGAACTCGTTCAACTCAATTTAAAACAAAAAACTCATCAGAGGAACTTTTTAACATCACCTCACCCGATCCCCGTTTCCCAGTAGCATACTCGTAGGTCCGTGGAGCGCACCGACTCACTTTGACGACAGAGCAAAACATTTTTCGATCAAACTTCGAAATTAATTTTGAAGTTTCCGTCTGACCAACGTTCAGCTAGATCCAAGAGCCAGTCCCAACTGTCGGCCCGTCTGCAAGTTATAATTTTATAGCCAAGTTGAATGTTACGAAAATACAAAGACTAACTTTTAGTGCGACTTGGCTTATACAGTTTTATAGGTACTAGAGCACAGGGTGGTGACAGACAATTTGATCTTGTTTTAGATGTGAACGCTTTTTTTAACTTTGAACCTTATTTGTATGGGTCGTTGAGTTCTTTATATTCATTTAGATGTTAGTTGTAGATAGAGAATAATACGTTATTTCTGTAAGGTTAAGACAATTCAGTAGTTACTGCAGTTGTATTAGCAATTGGAGAACTTTTATATTTAAAGTTTGAAATAGCGTGGCTTTGGTCCTCTAATAAGTTTACAATGAGACATTACTTCGTATCTAAGTTTTAAAACTGTGTAGTCGGTGACTCGGTTCCACTTCGGAGTTAACATTAAGCTAACTTTGATAGAGTTTTTTCTTGCTTGGCATTGTATCCTTCGAATGCAACTACATAGCCATGCATTTGATGCCCTGGGACATAAATAATATTACTAAGTAACACTTAGATAATACTGTGATAAATTCTTAGCCTAAACTACTTAACATGTCACAAAGAAAGAAGCATATATCAAGATTGGTTACGTTCAAAATATTCAATAAATCCAATTCATTGACATTTGAACAAACATACGTATTATTATAATAAATGAAAGAAAAAGAAATCACCTCATAAAAATATTTTTATAATATTCCCAATTCAATGTTTCAACGAGTCGATTTGCAATTTAAATATGGCCGCTTGGGAGACGCGTGTCTCCAATATTGACTGAACGGATAGAAGGACGTACGTCCCACGAAGCTATGAATACATTTCACTTACATTTCGTATGTGTTAAATAAAACTAACTGTAAACGATATTAGATCGTGTAGACTAGGATTTAGTGTGAAGTGGTCCCATAGAAGGGAAGAATGGACTCCACTTTGTAAAGGGAATACGTGTGGAATGGTGTGATGGACAAAGGGGCGTATCACAAACATTGTGGTACTGTGGTAGTCTGTACAAAATTCTGATTAGTGTTTGTGTCTGGCTATCAAAGCAGTAAAGTTCTACGTTGTCGTTGTGGAAATGTTACCTAAATGTCAAAAGACTAGACACAGGCAGACTAGAGGATAGATAGAAGAATCTATTTCTAAACGTTATTTTGATAAAGTGGGAGTGTTAGAATATTATCAGAATGTAATGTTGATTTGATATACTTAGCGCCATCTATGCATTAATGAGGTGAAACTTTTTGGTCTGTATTTGCCTATTAAAGAACTCGCTACCAAATCTTTTATTTTGGTTGTCCATTTAATCGTCACTAGGTATACATAGGGCAGTTTCGTATCCTACTTGTAAACTTTTTTTAGGATATCAAAATATAACATGGAAATATATCGTAGGAACGGATTTAGGAACTCTGTTAATAAATAGTATTGAGGTATCACATAAACCAAAACTAAGGTTGTGTGTAAGAAAACCGAGGGCGTATACTTTACTCATAAAATAGAAACATCGAGACCCTCAACATTTTAGTGCTATTTTAGGACTAGAAAAAAAACATAAAACCCTCACGTTTCTCTTAGCAAATCCACTTTACTAGGACGGCAGCAGACTTAACCTGTTTACCTTAATATAACCAATTTGCCTTTAAGCGACGAAACTGCTATCTATTCTCCGCAACCTTTAGTAAATTGAGTTTACTAAAGTTGAATAGTCACTGTCGTTTATACCTCTCTCTGTTTTACTCATTAACAGAGTATTGGTAGGTGAAATAACGTGGGCGGTATTTCGACATTTGAGCTAGATGTTGACGTTGAGGTAGATGTCGCTGTTGTCGCTTTTGAGGTAGCGTTCCCTGTATTTGAAAATCTGATATTTCAAAAACAACACAAAATTAACATGCATCATCATATCTCTACTCTCCTAGAATTCAAGTGCAATCTCGCTGTAATATAATAAGACCAAATATTATAGGTGTTTCTGAATTCTATACCATTGGAAATTGTTGTAAATTTAAATAAAATACTTCTATAGATGAACGTATATATTATACTAACAGAAATGTTTACTCAAATTGAATACCAAAATAATTTAACAGTTCTTTGGTTTTTGGTAAAACAATTAGTTGTTCACCTGACCAGACGATGACATCAATCACTAGACGAGAACATACATGTATTATTAAAAGTTCAACAGAAAAAATGATGAATATCATAACAAGATTGCCACTAAAAAGTAATTACTCACACGCTTTATGAATAAATCTCAAAAGATAAACATCTAGCTTATCTTTAAATGTGCTCGGAGCAAATGAACTGAATAAATATAAAATTCTAGACTGTTTGTATATCGCTTTTACGTGTTAAGGTCAATACTCCCGTTCTGTGCGATATTAATATTAAAATCTTTGTTTTAGACATTCAAAATAAAGCTTCGGTTGATATGAATTGTTTTTAAAAAGTGTAGGAGAAAATCAAAATAGTAAAACACACAATAAAGACATTTACACAGGGCTGCAAGCGATCAGGGACAATTTACATATTCCAGATATGACAACAGAATGTCTTTCTGTTGTAGTACACCAAAGAAAGCTCTGCTTTAAAAAACCTTCCTTCTGGAAGTCTGATCGTTTTTATGTGTTTAAAGATATTTATAATTCCGAACAATGAATATCATCTTCACTCACATGAGAATAAAAGATAAATAAAACAATGATAATTATAACTTACAAGTTAGTTACAAATTCGTCGTTACCATAATACAGATCGAATACATTCAGAATATCTACCTGAAGTTTTTTCTGGCCTTGTTCCTGTAGTCAAATGCCACAGCAAACATTAATTGATAAATCAAAATAAACAAAAAGAGACAAATAAAAAACCTAACTGACAACAATATTAATAAAACAATAATTTTTAATCACCCTCTCCTTTTACGAAAAGCATTTTTATTGGCAACTATGTCCGCCTTAAATAGAAACTCCTCCGTTACTTCGACCAGTCCATTTTAATTAAATATGTGATATAAATTTATTAATATACGATGTACAAATACGGGAGGAGATCAACGGTGTAGTGATCAATCGTAGCTTGTTATTAAGCGTTTTCTAGTACGGACGACAAGCGCCATCTATCCAATTGGCAGTGAACTAGAAAGGAGTTACGGCCAGTTGCTATCCATTAGAAGTTAAGTTCCATCAATTATGTACTTACTTTTAATGACTGTGAGTGTGTGACCGTTAGGTACTTTAGTATTTATATCAAATTCAGGAAATAAGCTAGGATATCATTTATAAACATTTTTAGTTTTATTGTGTGTTACGTTTACTAGGTAAAGTTTTGAAAATTTGTTAACATGGTAGTTATTTATTGGTATAGATAATGACCGAATATTAAACACTAACTTTCTAGATTTAAATAAAATTGACACATTTAATTTTTATATTTATTCATAAAATATCTAATCAATAACGCTAACAACATTCACACAAAAAAAGAACAAAATGGCCGAAAATGTTTTTAACCGCACACTTTAAAAAACGAATATTGATATTCAAACCTTCCCTAATCATTCGACATTCGAATGTGGCACAATCATTAACATTCATGGCTCCACGTACACACGTAGAGACGGCCCCGGAAATATTTTTCGGATGTCCGCCGGCAATGCATCTCGCTTTTCTAGTGATAGATCGTATTTTACTGATAGCACGTTATACATTGCTGCTTTGATAAGAAGCATTAGTTATTGCTTAGCTTTGAGCGGGATATGAAGATTGCAGATAAAGATATGACTGTTATTGTTTGGATTATGACGGATGATACGCTTTGTTTGTTTGTCGATATTGCTGGCTGATTAGCGATATTCGGATCTCCTTGATATGGTCATAACTGGATCTTGAAACTATTGGTTAGTCAATTTAATTATTGCTATAATATACAGCCTCGTACAAATGCATCGGTAACCAAAAAAGTCTAAGGAGAAGAAGTAATTTCAAATGGTCGGTCGCAAAAAATCCTGAAATTAGACATTTCATAGACATTTCTATTATTTAATTGATCTGAGATCTTTTGAGGTCAGTCCTTGTCCTGTTACAGAAAATAATAAAATGAAATATTAGTACATAAATATCGTCACTCCTTTTTTCCCCAAAGGCATTATAGCACGTAATGTACACCCACTTTTCACCATTTATGTTATAAGTCCCATGTAATAGGGGTACATTTCCAGACTCCGTGCTACTACTGAGAAATTTTCGAAAAACCGAAAAAGGCTACCCAGTAATTCCGGAAATCGAGACCCCTTACCCGGTAGTCGTCCATGCGACCACTCAACCAACGAGCAGAAAATATTAAACACCTATTTTTCTGGGACAAAAAATATTTAATTAACTTTAAATAACAGTATCTGTTTACCTTAACCCATTTACACTACAAAATTAACATAAACAAACCAAACACTTCTAAGTAACAATTACAATCGAGCCAATTAATAATAATAAACAATAATTAATACTGAATACAGAACTAAATTAAATTGGCGATGGGAAATTGTACCCACGATAAACCCCGTTTATTTTCTCCTGGCAATAAATTTTATAATATCCGCTAGTTAACGTAGTCCCGGTAGCTTCACTTAACTAGAGTTTATAAATTAAAAGCCGTTAAAGAACCGAGTTGATCGAGAACCTTCTATTCGGAACATACTCTCGAGTAGTATTCGGAATTTTGTAATGAACACTTGTTCCGAGTTTTATACAACCCCTTGTGTTCGGTTAATTAAATTAGGCCGAATTTGTTTTCCTGTTTCCAAAGAGTAGGTAATAAATAAAGCGTTTAGAATAAAAAGTTTTATTATTTTATTTATACTCTGCTGAAACTTGAAATTGTATTAAAAACTTTCAGTTTTGCTATATAAAAATCATTCTATTTCTTTATATAGATACTTACTATAATTTATTGCATGTGATTTAAATACCTCAGAGATTTTTTTTCTTTGCCAGATACCTATTTCAAAAGAAAATATATTACGTGCAATAAGAAAATATCTGCAAAGCTTCAGTAGGAGCATTTATCAAAAAATATTAATAACATACAGCCACGATTTAGATCTCTTTATAAACGTAATAAGTGTCATCTTTGTAATGTATGCCCATTGAACATGAGAACCGGTATTATATGTAGATTTTTCTAATTCTCCATTTCGCCAGGCCAAAATGGGAGATGAAAATTGTATTTTATTTTAAGGCCATCATAAATCTCTTCACACACGCTAAGAAATGAAAGGGCCTTCATTGAAACAGGGCTATGTTCAGGGAAAATGTAATTATTTCGTATTTTCAGTACTCACACCTCTACAATGTATTTTCAAAGGCAAAATACATACACACCAATTAAAATATAGAAAACAGTACACGTGCCGTGTAACAAGAGTGTTTGGAATGTTTAATTATATGTTCCATTAGTAATTATGCTATATAAATACATAATTCATGGTTTAACATACTGAGAAAGGTTTGTACGCATCGCAAGACAGGCGGAAAATTGCGTAGGTACGTACTTACCTATGTACTTTTTAAATATTTATATGATAAGACTTAAGTGGGTCAATGACGTCTTGTTAGTAATAACATAACACAGAATGTAATAATATAGAATAGTATACAATTACAGCTTTAATTCCTTGAAAACTTCAGGGAAAATTAGACCTTATTTTCCAGTTACTATACCGTATATATATCTCTTTAGTACCACGTGAATAACTAGCTAATTTTGGGTAGGGTATGTAGTAGGGTATCTTTCTGATTATTTTAAAATATTAGATGATTTATTTTTTATTTATTATTTACGATCAGAACCAAAAATAGGTGACCTGACAACAACTACTGAACGGAATGGTGATTAGGACATTCCGACATCCTTAATATTTAACCACAAGTCACAGTTTTTTGGAAAACCCACCAAGGTCTTACTACGTTGTAACTAGTGTAGTTTAAAATACAGACGTTTAAAATTCATGTCTCTTTTGATGGTCACGACAAAGATACATGACGTTGCTAAATTAAGGGAAGCTGAGGAGCCCTTTAAATTGAAGACACATCCAAAGCTCACATACGAAGGTGGATTGAAAATAATCCAAGTAGAAAATTAATCCTTGATTACGTCCCACTCCTGCTTGCTCAGGTTTGAGGGGAACGCCAAAGATGTACGACGACAATGGATATGATTTTGTAATGAGTTTCTTTAATTTTATTGTTGTTTTTTGTTTAAAGTGGTTTTTGTGGCTGGAAAAAGTATTAGGTCTATTATTCATTAACACTCATCCTTAACTACCTACTGAACGGAAAACTGTTGAAGGCAAATCGTCCGCTAGAGTAGGTAAACTTTCATCGAGTTAGTAGTGAATTACATAATGGTCAATCGTAATTGTTTTATTGAACAAGAAGACAATCTAGAATCTTCATATGTTTAAGATCGAATATATCAAAAGTTTTACTAACATAATAAACACCTTAATAATTCAGTTACACACGCATACATATTCTCTGCACCTTCGCACTCCCTGTAATTCAACATCCCTGAAGCGCCAAAAGCCTTACCTGCATATATTTAAGGAAATCGAAATATTTCACCTCGTACCCTGTGGAGATTTACTTGTAAAATAACCAAGCGTAATCCCGCGATGGATATTTTATTCTCGCTATTTATATCGATGTAGATTTTTAATTAAAAACCTCATTATTCTGTGGCTTACCTACATACGGGTGTGCTTACGTTTGTTATTAATTAAGTGGATATCATATACGCTTCTCAGCTATATATTCGGTGTTTAAAGGCGTAGTCCATTGTATAGTAATGAGTAATGAGAAAGTCCTACGTAATTATAGGAATACGAAATAAAACGCGAGAGTTAATCGTTTTTCTTTATGAGTTTATTAATATGTAGATAATTTTACTTCTATCTTTAAGGTATAAGGAAAATATAAAATCTATGAATAGTTCTAAATGTCATCGACATGTTGTTATTGAAAGAAAATAATATATTTAACTCCAGTCTTACTTATAGATTCAAAGAGAAGCTTAGTCGTTGTCGCAACAATGAATAATATTTATTTCTAACAAATTACAAGAGCAATGACCAAAGAAACCAATTTCCTCAGCTCCCTAATAACTCTCGGTTGAGAAAACATTTTCTTTCACCGGTGACTATTGTCCCCCACACTTAGGACAATCGTTAAGCGTAATACAAATACTTTCGCGTACAAATTTCAACATTGAAGCGTAATATCAATAGGATCGCGTGGCAATTTATATTTTCGTTGAGGGATCCCCTTACTAAAAGATCAATTTCGCGCTTGGACAAGTTTAATGTAAACTTAAGTGCCTAGGGGAGACACCGTCAAATGAAAGCCGGCCCGGTTGCGCTAACAAATGTCTCTATGTTATTGAATTTTTCGCCTCTGGATCAAGGGAATGCTGATCGTAAATTACTTTCTGTGTTTATAACTGTTTGAACGTGTAATGGCCGGAAGGAGGCAAACAGTCATTGTTTTACCACAAATGTTGCTTGCATTTCGTAGGAGGATTAATTTTGTACGCTATATCCACGGATACAAAGCGTCTGCTGAAGTTTAAGTAAATAAGTACATTAATTATAAATAATTTAATTATACAAGGTGGTTCTGTAGCTTAGTGAAAATTTATGAAATGTTTAGTGACGTCAAACCTTTAAAAAAGACGTCAGAAAACATCAGTTAAAGGTTTGTTTTGAAAGTGAAATTTAATATCCGCATTTTTACATGTACGGAACAAATCAGACACAGAGCGTACTATTTTATTCGAACCTAAAAATCTGTGTAAGATTCAACATAAAAATGTCCATAAATCACAAATTGTCGTGTTCCCAGACATGGCATTTTGCGGAGAGATGCCTACGGTCGTAAACTCCTTCTTGTCTGCAGACGATGAAACGGAAAACTTTGATCGAAAACCGCACGTAGCAAGAAACCTTGTAGCAAGAGAAAATGTTCTCGCAAGGGGGAACTTTCATGGATTTTATCGAATATGCTGCAACCAGCACACTCTAAGCCAAACAAGTTCGGAACACTTGGCGTGTTTGATCTGAGATACTCGTGAGATGGATTCTGATTGATTTTATCCAGTCATGTTTGTCTTAAGAAAAAGTTGCGACCGTCATACCGATGTGTTAGCGATGTTCGGGTACTACGTAACGATGTGTCTACAGTCGTCAGCGCCTCCCTACCAACTCATTAAATGGAGGAAAAACTTTCCATGTAACACATATGTTCCACATTTGTGTACGTACTTCGTTCGGACCTCTGTCTTAATCTAACAAGGGAATAGTGGGGAACTTGGAAAACTAGATTGCAACTTTAGTTTGAAGTTGGGTTTCAGTCTATAAGTCCCTATACGGTTTCTTAACTTTTGAAAACCTTCGTTCTAAAGTTCATTATTGAACATTCGTCCCGTTTTATTTCCGATAGCTATTAAAATACTTACTCAAACAGTGAATCTACGGATTAGGCTAGAGATTTTAGTAGGTAGTGGATCAAATAGGTAATTACGACAGCCCTACAATATCCAGAAACATGTAATACCAAACAAAATTAATGTTAGCAAGCACCCAAAACGTGAACAGGACGAGTACTGATTAAGATAAAACTAATTAATGACAAAAACGTCAAACCGAGCAGCAACATTTATCTGTGGACAAATAGCCCAAACAGCAGGTGTAGACCCTAATAGAAAGCCATTTGTTTACCGTCGGCAAACTTCACCTCGTAACCCTAAAATCTAATTGGATTTAATTCCATTAGCAAAGGTCCAAATGGGACCCCTTAATTGTGCTGACCGATGCCGGTTTATTATATGCCCTGGACCTCGCTCGAGAACGTGCGTCATTTCATTATGGAAAACATTTGCAAACAAGAACATTGGCTAGTATAACCCTCGCTGTAAATTTTAATGTGTGCACACCTTTATATTTGGGAATGTAACATATTAATAACGTCTTCTAATTTGGGATTAATGTGGCTAGCTTGTTCATAACATATCATTGTATGTTTTATTCCCTGAAAGGGCACTTGCCATTCGTACGAATGGAGTTGTTATAACTATAATATAACAACCCCATACAATAAGCGTTACAGTTACAATCCCATTCAGTTCGGGATGACATTTTCGAAAAAAAAGCAATAATATTTTCACTACCTAGGTATATACTAAAAACACACGTGCTCATGTCAGTAACTACATTATAGCAACAAGGAAGCCATAAACCGTTTAAACATTATATATCTTATAATATCTATATCTTAGATAGCTGTGAGGTTATTGATTGATACGAGTAGGTACTTTACTTATTTTGTCATGACGAGGTTAACTATTTGACAATGATTAAATGTCGCTTGATTAAAGTATCTAATATTTTTTTTATCTTTTTATTGGGACAAGCCCGCCACAACCTCCCATACCGCTGCAACTCCTGTAAGCCAGGATCTACAGTAGTTACAACCATGAAAACACCGGAACATTGAAGTCCGGCGCGTCCCAGGGACATGAATGACTGTCTTGGATCCCGCAACGAAATAAATCAGAAGATATTATTAGAGGAGAAGAAAAGAAAACGATAGTTTCCACTGTCCCTCGGTGAATTTAATGCAGGAGACAGAATGACTTAAGCCTTAAGGTACAAAGAGACTCCACAAGTATCTAATATTATCTTCATAAGTACAAAAAGACCGTGCGTGCCTCTTCCCCAACTTAAGCGATTTCAAATGTTTTGGTCTCTTTAAAAACGTTGCCCCACATTAGTATTTTCTTCTGTGTCACTTCACCCAGACCCGAAACAACAAACCGCAGATCACACAGAGAGTTGTGCGGTGCGGGAATCGAACGCACGACATGTTGCACGGCAGCCAGTTGCTTAGCCACCAAGCTAACCGTTTGCATTTCTAGTTGCAGTCGTTCATATTGGACTACAACACTGTTATTTGTATTTTTCAATGAGTACCTTATATTTTGATTCGATACAATCGAACATCAAATAGCACTGAATTGTGTCCACTAATACTTGATTAACATAATTAACGCATTTAAATTACTGAACCAAGATAATTCAACTCTAGTTGAAACAAATAAATTATTGCCGATACAGCACAAACCTAATACAGAAATGCCCATACATTTCCATTGCCAATAAGACCTATACCCTTCTAATGACTCTCAATTTCAGGCACTCAGCTGATCTAAGAGCGAAGAGGGAGCGGGAGCGGAGATGAAGATACTAAGAATAATATGAAATTGCAAGTACCTACTTTTAATTGTTTATGAAAGTAGTAAATGTACTCCACCCATAACTCAAATCCATAAAAATAGTTATATTACGATCCTGTCGTAGATTCTAATAACGAATCTTAAAATGCAATAAATGTAAATGATGCAGTAAATGGAGTAGTTTAAAATAAACCAAAATCTACTCCTACACTCCAATAATGTTCCCTAAAACCCAACTCGAAAGTTTCATTAAAATCGGGACAGAAAATTAAGCACCCCTACGATTATCGCTACATCTTATCAGTTACCCCATCAGCACACTCTAAGAGGCTTAAACTCCATTACTTAGAACCAAAACAGTGAGCGTTAAATATGCAAACCACACTTGACCTGCATTTCAATGAACCTTTCAAACCTCACTCAACATGACTGATATTAATTGAGGGTTATATACAATTTGATCGATTCCCAAACACTCGAATATGCTAACGGTCTTGGGGTAATACCCTATAAAGAGTTCTACATCATTGTCCACTCTGGACTTATGTATGTTTACTTATGAATCATCGTGTTCGCTGATTTGAGAGGAAAATAAGGCAACATGTCCCATGCGACTTGAAGATAGCGACCGGACTGTTGAAAATTGCGATTTTTAACCGCTTAAGTTTGTTAAAAAGAAAACGAATTTTCAGTTTATAATGGTTTTCTTTTTGTTTTTCACCTATTGGTAAACTAAGTGGTGAACATTTTGGGACAACAGAAGTTCACAAGTTATTTTTTGCAGCAAAGAATTTTAGTAGTTTAGTAGTAAATTAATTGTACCTAAGATTATCCATTTCTGAAGTTATATTTATGGTATACAGTAAAGAGTTTTTGTATTGTATTAAGGTTAATATACCTAAACCTTTACATAATATTACATATTACCAAACCACAGACGCATAATTTTGGGTGATTAAATCATCAGATGACGCGACGAGTAATCATCAGACTATTTACAAAAACAAATTAATATCTAATCTAGTATTGTAGATTACTTCAATTATCTTCGTAATATACGAGTAATTATATTATATTATCTTTAATAAACCAGGAACTAAACTTGTACCTACCCAACATTTTTCATGTTAACCTTAAACTGATTAAAGCTTTAACTGCGATTATTTCATGCACAAAAACTCGAAAATGTTTGTCAAACTACTATCTCATGTATATAACGGACCTAATCATGAAGCATGAACTGATAAAAAGAAATATTATCTTTTCATTAGTATCACCATTTTATCTATAAATAACTTTATTGACAAATCAGTGGGTCCGAGGAAAGTGCGTGTCGGAAAAACGATGGCTGTGAATTTACAACTGCGTGTTTATATGAACAGACAGACAATTACATGAGTGTTAGAAGTGAAATTAAGTCAAAATGCCGGCTATAACAGAAGAGAATGATATCTTGAAAACTATATTATTTTCTTTCAACGTGTTTGTGCATATGTTGGTAGGAATCATGATGGGTGTGCCTATGCTGTATGCAGTGCTCCAGAATTTCCAGACTGATGAAGCAGACTCGGAGGCTATAATGCATCATATCCTGATCTGTGTACCAGCGGTAAGCTTTTACTGTTATAATTTTTACGTCAAATAAATTTGATCGTTCACGCATAAATAATAAACTGTATATATACGGTACAGTACAGTACAGTTTGCACTAGGCATCGTTTCTGTATAAAAACTAAATGTATCTTTGGTTAATAAAACAATATTCTCTACATTATAAACATACAATAATTTCTTTTAAGTGTTTATTTGTGATATTTTGGGCCATTTGTCGTGGTCACAGAAAATTATTGACGTTAATTTACAATCTATATGCTACATATATTACAACTCAAACTAGTAATAAATAACAGTGACCGCTTTTGGAATTTTATTATCAAACACGTTACGTGTTTAACAAACATGTTGTTCCACAGTCAATACTTTATCACACTGATTAAAAAATGCATTGAATTCTGAAAATATCGTTAATGAAAAGCGATATCCATCTAAATCATGTCATCACTAAATATGTGTTTATGTTATGTACATAAACACACACTTTGTACGTAATTATGATATTAGCATGAAGCATATTCAAAGAGGAGATGTCATAACTGGATTTCCCTTTAACATAATGCGTGACGCTTTACGGAGAACGCGGAACATGCAGTCCCATACTACAGACACGTTGCTAATAATAATTGTCCACATTTTAATGTGCCACTTTCTGAGTCTTCTTGAAACCTATCTACACCTTTTTACTGATAATATCATTGGGCAGGGCCCATTTGTTCTGTCGCAGTCGACAATCACATTATGGCATCTCATCTTTGTACTTGCTTCATGGTTATTACGCACTCTAATAGATATGTAATAAGGCATCTGTAAATAATATGATTCACAAACGGATTATTGTATAATTAATAATCAATTCTAAGTAATTTGTCTGTATTACAACGTCAAAATGTGGACTTGTATAGCATTCTATCTATTAGGTACCTAATACATAATTGATTCCAATGTTCAGTGATGACTTTTGATAATACTTATCTATCTATATACCTATATTACTCAACACGTGGCTATTATGTTAGAAGAAAACCTAAGTCATCACCAACAATGTACATTATCAGCTTATAAACACATCATATCACGTCTTTTAATCGGCGAAAGAGAAGACAAAGTAACACATGCTTTGGAGGCGAGCTTATTGCCATACACCGGCCAAACTTCGTGTCTTCGTGCGTTCCACTGAAGATTTTCCAAAATACCGAAAAAACACCCAATAATCGAGACCCCTCTTTTTTAAGGGGGATAATCATCTAAAGACGGCGCCTTGGGCGAGGCGAGAGGGAGTGTCAGACTCTTACTGATTAAAAACCACCCCGTTCCTACTTCTGCTTTTCGAGCCGGAGTCCCGGTAACCCGCTAAGCAGTCCGCAGCTCCGGGTCGAATCAAGACCCCCTAACTTGCAGATTTGCCGTCACGTTTGCAACCACTCGACTCACGAGGCATTTGTTGCAATATGCATTATAATAAACAACAATTTATGAATTATCTTCTTAATATTTAAGGTTTACATTAGCTCTTGTATTAAAATGTGATTACCTATATCTTAAACCAGATTAATCCCAATTGTGATACGATAAAAGCTTATTGCGTTTTAATCACAATGTCGTTATTTAATGAGCAATTGCTTGCATTTTATTAATCTATCTTCTTTTAGTCCACTTGTTAATCAAATATTGAATACTTTTTGATATACATACTCCAAAGATGAGTATTAGAATCGAAAAACCATATCTTCACCCTACTGACATAAAAAAATACAACATCTACCGACTTTTTATGACACAGTGCGATAAAAGAGCAGAGTAGAAGAGTTATAAGTACACAGCCGGCCTCCAGTAACCTCACTCACACGCCAGTTTTGTGAGGCCATAGAATCACTCAGGTCTAGCCAACCCATTCGTGCCAAATCGTGGGTCTCCCACGTAAAAGCATACTTTCTATATAAGTACTATATCTATTAACAAATCCACATTTCTCATTCCAGTACCAAGTTCTGGCATCACAAGCGCTGCTCAGCTTATGTCCTTACAACACCTGGTCTTCACCACTCAGGAAGACCAACAAGATACGAGCACATTGGGTCCTACATTTGGCCGCCTATGTTATGGGAGTCGCTGGCAGCGTGATCATCATGTCCTCGAAGAAAAAGCACTTTCAAACTCCACATGGACGACTAGGTAATTGATATGACATGCTAATATTTATTTCATGCCTTTGTAGTGTAGGTCAGGTTATAAACGTTGTATGGAAAGTCCACGATCAATCAGTTATGAGACCCTCTGATTATGTTACATGGACGTAATATGAAGAAACAGATCTCAATTTTTGGGCAGAATTAATTTCTGAGTCAATTCTGTACTATATTTTTTATAATAACTATCGTAAGACATATTAAATTAACTAAAAATCACGGTTTACTCACGTATATTAATGGAGAAAAGCTCTACTAGTTTCGAGTCAGAGAGGGACGTGGCGACGTCGCGCCGCCTACAGTAGACCGCGCGACGTCGTCGCCGCGTCTGCGCACGCTGCTAATGATGAAGAGTCATGTTAGTTAATGCTATACTACTTAAGTTCTCTTGACTCTGTAAAAAAAGTACCTGAATAGAGGTGAATAAGTGCATTCATAACATTAAAGACAACTATAAATATGTTATGAATCCTTGATCTGTTATCGTCAATTTTGAAAGTCAATAAGTACTGTAATAATACTTTGTTTTTTATTACTGCTCCAACAGCGATTAAATTAACGTAATTTGTGTTGCTAATATCTTACGAATGATTCCTATCTATAGGTACGTAGCAAGTATTTGTCATTGCTGAGACAGATAAATATTCAACACGTTATATAATTCTGATAAAGTTATGTCACTTGTTATGCAATTATTTTTTAAGCTGCGATATGCGATACTTAGGATCTTATCTGTATTAAATAGCACAAATATTGGGTTTTTTCAATATAAAACCTAATAATTGTATTCGGATTAACTTTTCCTTTGCACTTACTTCTTTACTCTTAAAACAAGCTTCAAACGACCAGCCTTTGGCCTATCGACCATCAAGAAACTATCATTTATTTATCGACATAACAACAAATAATGCTTCCCACAATTTGATCATTGTAAAATAGTCTATAACACCCACACTTAAACTCTACTTTAACATTTCCAGGTCTGGTGTGCCTCACCATAACCCCAGTGACGATGCTGACTGGACTACTAACTCTATTGGCTCATCCAATGCGAAGGTTCTATCCAGTCAAGATTAACAAGCTGGTACACGTCCTAATCGGGATGGCTTGCTATGTCTGCTCCACAGCTGCTGTCTGCCACGGATTCAACAAAGAAGGCTTCAGAGACTGGATGAACGAACGAGTCACTAACGGTTTTATTGCCTTCACTAGCATCGTCACCTCCATTGTGCTCTTTAACCCTTTGCTCACAGTGTTCAGGTTGATTTATAAAATTTTGAATAGAGATTGTCAGTGAATTATAGGTCTGTGTTTAAGCAGTATCTAATGAATGTGGACGATTAAACTAATATGACTGCGCGCGACGTGCAGCTGGATTGATTTCCGTATGGAACAAATTATTATTTCTGGTCTGGACGTCATGTGTACACGTATAAAAAATTGTATGTTAATCAACGCACCCTCGATACAGGAGAAAATCCTAGTGCGGGGGCAACGAATTTAAAGAGCGAACATTATATTAACCAGTATGCTTATGTAAATATTATTATAATTTATTTAATTCTATGTTATATTAATAATAATATTAACTAGGATTATAATGTATTATTAATATATAATAGTTTGTCCTATGATATAAATGTTCCTAGAGATTTTAGTATTGTTACCAAGGAATACTGTATTTTGTAAGTTTGTTTCTCCTGTTGATATCCTAACTAGTTAAATGGACTCTCGATGGTCAGTGTCACCAGTGTCGGTTTAATACCAGTTTTAAATACTGACCGGAATTGAAAGCATATACATTTAAGCACCTATGATCGGTCTACACCTATGATCTACAAACCATTGTTAGATGAAGATATTATGACATTTTTAATCATACTCCACTACTTTTATTTCTATAATAAGTCGTAATTCGTAAATCTACCACAGCAAGTACGAGACATAGTAAAAGTAAAGACACCATTCCAGATTTCGAGTAATACCTAAAAAAAATAGAAAATACGTCTTTAGATAAATTGAATAAGTCGTTTAAATTAAGAGGAACATTTTTTCACCTAGAATACACGATCGTATTGCATATCTATGTTAATTTACATTCTTTTATCATGTTATAGAAACATTAATTGTGCTTTTTATGATATGACCGAATCCGACATCCGACCGAACATCATACTCAGGGTGCTTTTCCACCAGAGATGTGCTACGCTACGTTGCTGTGAATGCGTTTTGCTTCCACCAATCATAATCATTGGTACACATAGCTTAGCACTGGTGGAAACGAATACAGCTAAGCTATGTTTTTTTATTTATGGAAAGATGCATGCTTTGGATGCGTGCTATGGATGGCTTCACTACTATTGTCACATATACTCGAACAGCGCATCTTCCTCGCACAGCTACATAGCTTGGTACCAGTGGAAACGATGACAGTTTCACAGCTTAGCTATCACATCTTCGTAGCCTAGCTACATAGCACATCTCTGGTGGCAAATCACGTTTACACTAATACAACGTTATCATCATACAAGATGATATCGTGTGTGGGTTATAATATACGTGTATATAGGGAATATAATGTAGTTTCATTACAGATTCAATTACTGGCAGACGCCATGTTAATACTGTCCGTGTGATATAATAAACACTTAGTCTCCACGTAATTTAGGTCACCCGAGAAGCGTATAGAGTTAAGTAATTAGTTCCTGGACAGCAACTAGTCTTGGTACTAAAATTCTTTAGATGATATTTTACGTGAATTTTTGGTGTAAAGTTATGATTGTAAAATTGGTTGTACAATGAAAACTCTACCTTGTTGCTATGTATGGAGTGGGTCGACTGTATTAACAAAGAATCAAATCATATCATTAGAACTTAAAACGGAATATTTACCATGTTTATTAGTTTTTGTGAGTTTCCGATATTTCGGGACTGTTGCAAGCGCCATGATCACGGATGAACTGATGATGGCGGAAAAATGAATGATGGTAATTATCGATCGTTTTAAGTTCTAATGATATTACTAGTGACCATGTCAGTTTAAAAATCTAATCATTATCAGAAATGTTTTATTTCATTATTACATGATTATACATGTTATACAGTTGGTAGTCTCCTTTTATTTTAAGCATATGGATGCCTGTACCAGGAGGTGCCGTGTGTAACAAATACATGACCTATGTTCTCATTTGTACAAAGCAAATCTTGTGCTTTAACTTAATTTATAGTTATTTACTACATATATTAACCAACAAAACCAAAAGAAATTGAAATAATTTTCCATTGAAATAATGGACCAAAAATTGTTATAGATCAATTTAACTTTACTCCACACCAGGATAGATCTGTCCTCTCGAACTAAAAATAAGATAGGTACTTTACTACTACTACTACTACTAAAATGATGGATTTTTACCATCATTCCATTGATTACAATTTTATTTTGTAATATGCTGCCATAAGTTGTTATAATATAAACGTCCTGGAACGTCAACGTAAAAGTTAAAAATCTAATTCATAATATAATAATTTATTACTTCGTTACTCATACACTATCATAAAGGGTATCATTTATAAGCATCAAATTTATCTTTATTGTATAGAAATGCATTTATATAGACGGATTATTCAAAGAACCCGCCATTACAATTTCAAACCTTTAGGTTGGTTACTATAGTGATGTTACGTGTCAGTTGTCCGTTTTCAGATCTATCGTAATGAATATACTTAAAAATCGGTTATTTTAATAGATTTTGAATATTTGTATTAAATCATATTTTGTTTGGTTTAATTTAATATAAGATCGATTTTTGATATTGTGTATAATGGTGTGGATCTTTCAAAAACCTTTTTGTCTTGATGTCATTGATTCGTCAATGCTCTACGCAGTCTCATGCTATTTTGGAAGTTCTTGAGTTTTATTTATGAAACATATCACCTGATAGGAAGCAATCGCCGCCGTCCATGGATACTTGAAACAACAGAGGAATTTAAGGGTTGTTGGGGAATCGGGGATTGGGAAGGGGGCAATTGGGTATATTATTATATTCTAATCTAGTAATTGCCAACTCTAATTATATTTACTCGATATGACTTAGGAATCGGTCACAATAAAATAAGCAGCAAACGATCTTATTTACCTCTCACTATATGACAACTGTCAAAGTTGACTTTTTGGATTGTGCGCATTTATGGTAAACGTCCTCAGGCCCGCATCGTACGCACCACACGCAACGGATTTTAGTTTGTCTTGTATAGAAACCAATACAACTGCGTCTACTGATCCGCATCATACGGACCGCATCATCAGCTATGGCTACAATGCGATGCGTGCTGATGACGTCATACGGAATGCGTACGAAGTGTGCGATGCGTACGTTGCGAAAATTTAGGTTAAACGAAATTTACTATCAGAAATAACTAAAACTGATTCAAAATATGATCTAACTATAAATTCAGATCATATAAATAATTTCATTAAATAACTCAACTCAAGTCTATGTAAAATAATAGTTCAATGATTAGTTTTATTGATCAAATCTAATCTCTAATCTCATTATAATAATAGTTAATCTTGTATATTCAAGGCTAACGTATTGAAACGTAGACAGAATTAGTACATGTGTTGGTTCAAATATATTGTTGTAGATAACAATTGTGTTCTGTCCTTACTCAGATAAGTTAATTAGACCAGCTACTTAATTATTTAATGCGTCATCATTACAATACACAGTTTTACAGTGTCTGGATAGCAGCTATGTACCAAACAAATCACTAGGTACATAGTATAAAACAAAGTCGCTTTCTCTGTCCCTTTATATGCTTAAATCTTTTAAATTACGCCACGGATTTTGATGCGGTTTTTTTTATAGATACAGTGGTTCAAGAGAATGGTTTATATAATACATGCATAATATATCACCATTGCACCCATGTTAAGCTAGGGCAGGTTACTACTTACTAAGTACTCAACTTTATCGGGTACATACAAGCTCTAAGTCAAATAAATACACACCCACCTAACCTGGGCACACAGGACCAAAATCCTACCGAGGATACGTCCTAGGAAGGATTTTCCTGGATGCCCATTGGCATAGACTGCCACATTTGGCAGCAACTTACACGTAATTAAAGGAAGGAAATTTATGAAAGAAACTCGTCCGTACATCTTGGACAGGTGTGACAGCAGCGCTCAAAGAAGCTGGAGAACCGCCTTTGGCCTCATGCATCGTGCACCATCTGCGCCGCAAGAGGGTGTTACCTTACCGCGCGCACCTCAAAGAGCCATCAGACCACCACAAATGGAGCCCAGTAGGGCTGATGCCTGATCCGGAGCTGCGGACTACCTAGCGGGTTTACCGGAGCTCCGGCTCGAAAAGCAGGAGAAGGAACGGAGTGGTTTCTAACCAGTAAGAGTCTGACACTCCCTCTCGCCTTGCGAGCCCAAGGCGGGAAAAGTCATTGGATGATTTTCCCCCTCAAAAAAAATAAAAAGGAGTAAGACACTAAGTACTCAGTTAGTACAGTAACCCGCTAGGCAAATACTTACCACCATTTTGACCCATTAAAACCACCTAGAAACAGTATAGTGATACACATTGTTATGACGGAAGCAATTGACTGGAAGATATGAATCGACGTGACTTCAGTCAAGCGCGAAGATAGATTAATAATGTGCGATAATAATGCACTTATTAAACTAATCGTAAACAATTCTTGGTACGTGTTGTGTTGCTAATCTTTTTTATTGGTTTTGTACAATTTCTCTATGTTGTATATTGTACCTCAATTTAATTTTAAATAGGTAAGTACCTACTGTGCTGTACTTTTATTCGTCAAAATGAGCATGTAACTTATTTATAATTTAACCCAAAAAATATAAACGATTAACATCAACGATTGTAGTTTCTTTCCTTTCTTTATTTGCGATTTGAAGAACAGATTTCATAAATAAAATACTCATAGGTAGTTGTATCCTCCGCAAACCAGCTATGTTATTGGTCTCATGTAATAATGAGTGAACCTAAAGTATTATTACCCAAAAATACGTGTCTAATGTTTTAAAGTAAGACGAGAAGTCTACAAGACGAACATTAAACTGCATAACTGGCTGCCGCGCAACGATTAGTTCGATCTACGGATCTACTCTGTGTGATCCACAAATTGTTGTTTCGGGTCTAGGTGACAACACGACACAGGATAAAATCCTAGTGTGGGGCAATGTTTTTAAATTTAAAAATATAATAAAATTAAAATTAGTCATCTACCCCATTGCAATAAACCAGACATTTAATAAAATAAAATGAAACCTTAAGACAATTGAAATAAAAATTATTATCCACCGCAATATAATTATAAAAATATATTTGGGATTAAACTAAATCTCAACATTTTGAATAATAATATTATTATGTTCAAAGTCATATTTATATAAAATTCCTTCACATATACTAAGTATCATAATTATATCATAAAATATTAAATGACATACAATTATTCTAGTAATTTCGACTAATAAGTCATATTACTTTGATATAAACGTAGTACCTATATCAAGATTGCAGGTTTGATAATAAAATTTACGCAGGTATAATCCTGATAAAAGATCCTGTTTAGTCATTATTGTAATTGTAAGCTTAAATCTACAAAAGGCCTCAATCATAAATATTATCATTTTTTAATCGACAATGCATCAATGCCATTTATCTTAAGTAATTACGGTTAAAACTTCATCGATCTGATTTGTTATGTAATGGAAATTGATCGCATATTTCTTTTTTCATAAACTTTCCTTATTAAGTCTTTGACTGCCAATAGAAAACTGTTGAGGGCATATTCTCCGCTAACGTCGGTCACCGATGACCACCACGGCGTTCAATGTGTTAATAGAATATGTGAATTTAGATATTTTCGAGCAAAATCCCATTTAGATGGTGCGTTGCTAACAATGTTGCACAGCAAAACTGTGGAATGAGCTGTTGTCTGCGGTATTTCAAACTTTCAAGAAAAGAGCGTACTCCTTTTTAAAATGGCCGGCAACGCACTTTTGACTCCTCTGGTGTTGCGGGTGTCCAAGACCGGCGTTGATGGCTTACCATCAAATGACCCGTCTGTTTGTTTGCCCCTTAATCCACAAAAAAAATTGTTTAATAATTTTATACACAAACTACAAACCATGAGAAAATAGTTATAATTATTTTTTAACTTCAATAGTATGCTTTATAGTGTGAAAACAATAATAGTAGTATTAGTAGTATCTCTGGGGCCTTAGTCTATACTATACAACCTTCATAGCTCCGTCCCTCTCGCACTGCTCAGTGATCGAACATTCTGACACAATTGTAATAGCAGACTAAGGCCCCTGGTCAATTGTGTGGTCAGCAAACTGGTTTTACAATTTTCTTTTTCACTGTAGACATCCAAAAACAGTGTTACTTTATGAACTCGTCATCGATAAGATAATTAATCTCTGGTATTTCCATAATTCATGTAAAATCTTATCAGAAGGTCGATAGCTATGTGTTAAAATGTTAGCGATAAAAGAAATAACTGTATCGTAGATATAACCTTAAAATCGATAACGAATCTTTACGTACGTGTGTGCGTAAATTTTGGACTACCATAATCATTGAATATTGTTCCAAATGTATTTAATTTAATTTTAATGAAAAATAACTTGAAAATCTTTTACAAAATAATATGCTCCTTCTTATATAATACTTGATAGAATCGATTAATTGAAATTATAATAGCATAAAATAACCATAAATCGGCATGCAAAGTCATATAAAATTGATAGTCTCTGATAAAGATATCTACGGATATTTTATGTCCGTATTGTGTTTGGGATACTCATTCACAGTTTGGAGCTGAAGGCAGTGGGTTTAATTTAATTTGCTAAAACAAATTGTGAATCATGGATGCCGAAAGTGGACCTTCTACTCAGCAAAAGCCAGGACGCATGGATACTAAAACATATTATTTTACGACTTTTAATAGTTCTATGAACATTATATGCCATACTTTAATAGGTATTGTGGTTGGTGTAGTCGTGGTCTATGCGTTAACTTTACCAAGTGGGAAAACTAAGGATCACATCATATTATGCGTCGTTGGGGTAAGTATTTCTTTTTACATAAACAATTTATATTTTTATTAAAGTTAACTGGTTTTATAAACATTTAGAAATAAGTTTACTTGACTTATTAACAATATTTTTTTCGCGTTAACATTTATTATTTATAATGTAACTAACTGACACTATAAATTATTATGATGCTCGATGTATAAAGGAATGTTTTTTTTTATTCCAGTACCAACTGTTGATGGCCCAAGCCATTTTGAGTCTGTCCCCCCACAATGGGTGGTCTGCCCACCTGAAGCTTGTGGACAAGAAGCGTGCCCACTGGATCCTGCAAACCGTGGGCTCTGTACTGGCCATTGCAGGCAGTTTCCTTAAAATCTCTGACAAGAACGTCCATTGGAATACAAAGCATGGAATCTTTTGTAAGTAACGTTCAATTTTAATACTATTTGTAACGATCAAACAATATCGTATCGTATAATTCGTTTATTATTCAAAACGTTTTCTTATTAATGGGTCTTTGAAATATTTCATTTTTAACAAATATAAATAAAAAAAAATATTTTTAACAAATTAAGATTAACACAAGAAGTCGACAAACTAAAATGTGGTAAACCATTTAGACCATTGTTTAATACGTTTAATAAAAGTAAAAACGTCGCAAAATTTGTGATTCTTCATCTGGTTTATAAAAAAAACATTCGCAACACAGATGAACCTACCTACATAAAAATTATCTAAACAATTATTAAAAATACTATTTTAAATGTAAAATGAATCACGTTTGATTTTTAGAAGTTGTTGTTGAAGATATATTATTATATTAATAATATTCACATTAGAAGTACCTATTTCAAAAAGTATATTAATTATCAAACAAAAACTCTGTCTAAAATCTTTCAATGAAAATATAACCTTCAAATAATCTTCGAATAAACTGACCATCACTAAAAGCAACCTGTAGTCATCATAAAACTAGAGGTTTAAGTTAAAAAATGAACCACGTATATAGATATGTTGTACTATTATCATTGATAACAATACAAGTTATCAATTTAAGAGTGAATATTTATCCACTCGACAATTTTATCTTACTGCAAAGACACAAACATATGATATTTATGTCATTAGCCTTGGAAAAATCCCATACGAAACCACAGTCAGCACAAAAGGACAAAAAGCTACATTATTTTGAAAAATAACTTAAAACTAAGTTATATTACATATTACATTCACCCCGTTTTCCGGTACTTCTTGAAAATATGAATGCAATCTATTCATTCCAATACAAGACTTTCTCTCAATTAAATCAAATTAGCTACACATACGGCAGCAATGTTGAAGTGTAAAAAACTTTGTAGATGCCTAAAAAATTTGCTCTAAATCCAATCCTATTGTTATCTACCTACAGCACCATTTCACTTGTTGGCCCCGTTATTATTTATCGCTAGACCATACATAAATCTCGTCAACTGTCAATGCCGTATAGATATCACACTTAATAAAATAATCATAAATCAATATCTAACTAAAATAATAATTATCTGTTATCCTTTTTGCAGCCTTGGTCGCCCTGGTCTTCACAGTGATAAGTCTCGTCAACGGGCTGACGTCACTATATGCTTACGAGTTCCGACGATTCCTGCCCTCAACTCTTTCGAAGCTGACTCACATTTGTGCCGGCTCAGTAGCCTTCGCGGCTGCATGCGTCAGCCTCTGTTACGGCATGGACAAGGGCATGTTCTCAAACTGGCTCGGCGGCAACATAGCCAACATCCTCATCGGATTCAGCGCTTTCTTCACCTTCCTCATCATCGCGCAACCATTGATTACCTTCTACAACAAACTAAAGAATTTGTAATTTTAAAGTACGGTATTATCTGTAAATATATTCGAGATCTATAGGTTTTATAAAATGTTTTGTAAATATTACAATACAATACACTACACTAAGACTGCATAATACTTTCAAAATAATACAGTTGCTTTTTTCGCTAAATCGACACTGATTAAATCGAATCATAATTACCTAAATGACGATAAGATCGATAATTGTTAGTGTAATGCAATCAAATGAGAAGCGATAAGGATTTTGTATAGTTATCAGATTCATTTATTTTTTATACAAAAATAAGATACTCTTAGTTTTAAGATAATTGTTTTATAATTATGTTTAATATACGTATAAAAGAAAATTATATGAGTTTTTCTTTTATCAACATATTTTTATTTGCAAGCTATCGAGAAAGAAGAGATATTAATATACTCGTTCATCTATTAAAGTACGTATAAGTAAGTATGGGGACACGCAATAAAAACTAAAAGCAATATCGTTAAATTTGAAAGTAGGTAGGTAAGCGATCAGGATAGATAAGCAGTTGGTGCGCTGCCACCTATCTTTATGGCATCTAAACATATAAAGGAAACTCGGGGAAGAGTAATGGCTCTCGATACGCACATTCTGGAATAGAGTATTGTTGCCATTGCTAATGTTTGAGATGTACGACCATATCTTTTGATAAATACGACACTAGTACCAGTAGTGTCCGGACCTTTGACCGGGAGCCCACTGTGACATTATTCGTATTCTATCGGCGGACTCGAGATCTACAAACGGTAGGACATGACGTATGTAGGTATTATTATCAAACGACTCAGACTACAACCAGATAAATGACTAAAGCACTCTATAAAGTTATTTATAGGTCGCCTTAGACAGGGGTCTTACCAAATAACGTATTACTTCGGGCCTAATATAGGTAAAGTAAGTCACCTAAGTTAGATGAGATTACAGGTACCTAAGTTATGTTTCAGGTAATCGTTGATAAAAGCCTGCATTGTTAAAATTAAGGCAAATAAAAAAGAATATAGAGTAGGAACGATAACAAGTGTAATAAATAATAGAAATAAAAATTGTAAAACAAACTACTTAACATAAATAAAGAAGTCATAATTTACAACACTTTTAATTTAATTAGTAAATACCACGGCCTCACAGAAAACTGACATGAAACAATATTTATGTTGTGTTTCATTGTGTAAGTGCGATTATCAGAGATTCAATTACCCCCTTTCCCAATCTTCCTAATCCCCGATTTCCCAACAACCCTTAAATCCCTAACCCCCAAAAACCTCTGGTGTTTCGGCTGTCCATGGGCGGCGGTGATTGCTTACCATCAGGTGATCCATCTGTTCGTTTACCGGCTTATACCATAAAAAAGAAATTAATATGTCATATCCAATTTATTAACAGTTCCATAAACTAAGGCTTTATTCAAAGAAAATAATGAAACTATTTTGCAAAACCGAAACGATTCTATATTGTATGAGAGTATTCGCTCTTAGCCAATATTCAAGCGATTATTCATTATGAATTAAAGTTCGTAAAGCATTACTTATAGATTATTCTCTGAATATAATACACGGACATTGCAAATAAAAAATGCCTTTTAATAACTTCTCAATCTGATAATATACCTATGATTGATTATAAAACCAAATATTGCCAAGCCTATTATATCATATCACAAATATTTCATTTTCATATCAAATCTTCTAAAGATATCATCGTCAAGATATCAGCTTATACCCCGATATTGCTCGCAAAAACTGCATGGCAATGAAACGGGTCTATAGTTTTTTTTTTTTGATTTGTATGATCCAGTACCTTCCACTCTAAAAGGGCATGCGTAGTAGTAGTACGTGCGGACAACGTAACAGGTTACTGGGGCTCCAACTCTAAGCAGGAGAAGGATCGGTGTGGTTTTTAGTAAGTTGAATCTAACACTCCCTCTCGCCTCACCCAAGGAGAAGTTATTGGAAGATTTTCCACTCTCAAAAATAAGGTACTTAGGTAAGTATAAAGCGGACTTTACCCTTACTCAATACTTTCGATTTCATTGGATTCGATTAACAAAATGTTTGCAGATTTGTATGGAAGATATTATGACCTCTGAGTTTGTTTCGGAATTTCTTCTCAGTGTATGTAGTCCGTTAGGAAATGCCGACCTTATCTAGATTTTAATTTATGACGTGTAAAAATGCTCTTTTGTAGCCTATTTACAGAAACAAATTCATTTCATACCTGATTTGATTGTGCAACCATGTAATTGTAGGCAAACTTAGTATTTCCAATGAATCCTATTGAAATAAAGCTCATAAGAAAAGTTGTGTCGGCATTGTATGCACCAGTGACGTCACACCGCACCTATATTGTTCTCTATATTACGATAATAGCCGATAAACAGTAATCACGTTAAGATATCACAGCCAGGTAAGCAACAATTGACAGCATTAATGGCCAGTTCAAAGATGAAATCATATCTGCTTACTATTGGCAACCTTACCTATACTATACTATATTTATTTGTTAAACTTTGCCCCGCACTATAGTTGTCTCCTGTGTCGTGGGTGGATTTACAGACATGCAAGTTCATATACACAACACACCCAGAACTGAATCAACAATTTGTGGATCACACAAAGAGTTACTTACGGGAACCGAAACCACTACACGTTGCGTTAGTGGCTACCCAGCCACCACGCCAACACCAACGCAAACTGTTAAGTTTCTTAAGTACAGATTTTTAGATATTATTACAAGTTGACCTAATAAAGGCGTGTTAAAAATAAGTCCTATCGTAAGAAAATTCTTTATCACTTACATATCTAAAATTATAATTAGGTACTTACTGATGCAGAGATCTTCATCAAAACTAAAACAACATTAGGAATAAATAACATTTATTATGAAAGTAATAGTATACATTACGAAAATAAACGTTACAAAAATTTAAGCTTAGCCTTTGTTTACAAATTTTATTATTGTAGTTATTAAGATAAGTGAGGTATAAAATGTGATAAAAAAGTTTAACATGTAGATTACATTTTGTCCCGTCCACCGTTGGAAGTCTTCTTTCCATAGTCCCGTGCATAGACATATGACAGAACTGCAGAAGCAAAGAATCCCACAAGTCATGTGTATACAATGACCTCTTCTGATGACTGGCCTCAGAGCGAATGGTCCAGTTAACGAACTGAACAAAGTGAACAGCAATGTTAACAGCCCTAAAAACAACATGATTAAGTGAAAAAAGTTTAGTCCAAATGGTACAAGAAAATACCATCTTTTATCCTTCCAATAGGATAAGACCACAATATTCTTCAACTTCTAAATCCTACTTATTATCTCACAGATAGAACATCTATTTTACATAATATATAAACGCTGTAGATTTGTAAATTCTGTACATTACTTGACGGGTACCGACCCCAATAATGTGATTACAAGCCTTTTTGTCTGTCTGTTTTTTTTATAGAATAAGCCGGTAAACGAGCAGACGGATCACCTGGTGGTAAGCAATCGGCATCGTCCATGGACACTTGAAACACCGAGGCGGTACAAGAGCGTTGCCGTGCCTTTTGGTGTTTAGGAATTAAAGGGTTGTTGGGGAATCGGGGATTAGTAAGATTGGGAAGGCGGGTAAATGGACCTCCGGTAACTTCACTCACACAACCCACACTTCGTCGGCTTTGTATGAGCCTTTGGATGCCAAGGCTATAATTAGCAACAATAACTACATACACACACAATCGTTCGTGCAGTGGTTACCTGATGCTGAATGTGCAGTGCTCTGCAATTCCTTATTCCTTGCCACTATGATCATTCCACTTGCTGCTGTAGTAATTGTACATAATTGAAGAAATATATGAACATATTTTCGATGCATCGACCTAATTGGTGTGGCCCATCCATTTACAAAACTCAGGCTTAATATAGCTTCTGCCGCAAAGAAGTTATACTGCAAAATAATTATTGGACAAACCATTGTTATTTTATTTGTATCTATTATTATCTCTAATTCCGATATAGATGTCATGAGGTTAAATAATACATGATCACAAGTATAAGCCAAGCGTTAACAGAAATGCAATTAATTGATAGACACGTTTCAGTTGGCACTCAGGGCTCCAAAGCTAATTGGTTACTTAGTTTACTAAAACTTACTGCCATACTAAATGTAACTGCATGCAAGTTTCCTGTCTGAACGGAATACAGGTATGTAACCATAAGAACAGAACCTATCAGTATATTAGAGAAGCCAATTCCAATTGCCCACAATACAGCACTACTATATTTCTCATCTAAATTGTCAATCACAGCAGTTTGAAACGGGCCAGCAAACCTAGCTCTATTGCCTTGTATTATATTCCTACGACCATCATCAGGTCTTCGCATTACCACATGCGATCATATATAATTTTTACGAATATCGGCATTATTTTATAACTTATTCTTGATATTAATGCCGCTGACATTTTTGCTATCACAGAATGACAATGCCTTTCTGACGTCATGCCTACTGACGTGTGCTATCAAAGCAATGGCTACGTAAAGAAGGTCGATAGCCTTTTCTGCGTTTTGTGCAACATGCAAGCCAAGCGGCATAGTAGGTATATTATTATTTACAAGCTTTCCATTCCGCCCACAACTTCTAGTAGAGGAGAACGCTAGTTTTAAAAAGCATTTATGGACCTCTGAAAATGTTATAAATAGTACTGTATGTATGCGTCGAAGACGAACTGTTTGCGAGAGGGAGCTGTGTTCCTTATCTTCTTTTATTTGGAGTACGTCAGTATTTAGATCCTTCAAAGAGCCTGTCCACTATGGGGGTTTAGATTTCCTTTTCTTCGCCTTTATTTTGGGAATAGGTTTTTCACAAGCTGCGACCATGGTTTTTATTTCCCCAAATGACATGATTTTTATTTCTCCGATAGAGAGGTTCTAAGTTGAGATTTAAATTGATTTCAGTTGGCCTTTTTAGTGAAATAGACTCTTTGTAATGTCCAATGTATTTTCCAACTGCAAGTCAAATGTATGGCTTTGTGGTCAGATGTTGTAAGGCCTCTGTCGGTTGTCCAATTTTGAACTCTTGCTAGCAAAGATATACTACAGGCTATATCATCCACTATACTTATGTATATTGGTCCCGTTTGAATGCTTCAAATGTTGGTGTATCCCCTGTATTGAGTATGTGGAGATCCATTTCATAATGGAACGAATTATAGTCTACTCCTTTTTGATTTTCAGACCTGCTGC
Source organism: Spodoptera frugiperda (assembly GCF_023101765.2). NCBI lineage: Eukaryota > Metazoa > Arthropoda > Insecta > Lepidoptera > Noctuidae > Spodoptera > Spodoptera frugiperda. The sequence goes on along the minus strand of NC_064217.1, from coordinate 6,982,829 downwards.
CTCACCAAGGGCTCCGAGCATTCACGTCTCTAGCTACACTGAGGTATTTTCCTCAAATGCACCAAATTGAGATTTATATCCTGATCTCCCTCAAATGAAATAGATATCACTGCAGGTTACAAGTTACCTGAAGTCACCAGTACGACTGCTTCCTGTTCCTTCCTTTCCGTTGCCCAGCTAAGGGTCGTGTATAACAGCCGATCCGAAAAGAGTATATAAATATATACAGCTGCTTTTATATAAATATATACAGCTGCTTTTACAGACGTTTGGCGTTAAAGCAACTGTAATAGTTAAAACTGCCTCGGTCCCCTATTTGGGGGGAAGGCCCTCTGAAATTGTGTTACGTATTAAATATCATCATCGCCATCATCAACCACAAGATGTCCACTGCTGAAAACAGGCCTCCCTTAGTTACTTCCATGCTCGGGGAATAAGTATTAATAAATATATGTTTATGGAACGTCCATACCTACTTCTTTATAGCAACTGGATAAATACTAAATAGGGTTTAAGTTATTTTATTTTTGGGATAAATAAAAATACTAAACTTGTTTAAATTAACTTATTTTGCTTAACTTAGGCTGATTTAAGAATCACTGATAGAGCGCTGATGGCGAATATCACTCTAGTGAAACTAGAAACTCTAGTAACCAGATGGTATGACGCACTGAGTACATTATATGTACTGGTATGACGTTGCTCCCTTGGAAGATAGGTAGGCCTTTGGTGTGGGACGCAACGTGTGTAGACACCCTTGCGCCATCTCATCTTCAAAGTACCGTTGGCAACTACTGTTTTGAGCCGTTTGGGGTCGAAACACTTGGGCCATGGGGTCCCGGTGCACATTCTGTATTTAAAGAGATTGCACGTAAGCTAATCGATTTTAAACGCGACCAGAAAGCTGGCTATTTCTTCAGTCAGATGATAAGCATTGCCCTAGTTTCCCAGTTACAGCGATGTGGACGAGTACTTCAACGCCTAATAGTGGCCACACACCATACGTTCTATCATCCAATTGGCATAACACAACCGATTGGATCAGTTAGAACTGATCGTCTCTGGGCGTGGATTGGCATGACGGTTACTTGATGGCATAATCGAATTTTGATTCTTTTGGCTTGATCGTGCCAATTGAATCATGCTGATTGGACCGTGTTTGGCGGTCGTTAAGGAGAGATTTTTTTAATTTATTTTAGTTTTACGTTCGCTTTTATTTCTATGTAAAATTGTATAAATTTGAACATATACTTACTGCAATTGTAAAATATGCTGAATGGATGTCTGTTGTTCGACACGAGTACATAATCACTGTTATGTTCACGGCACCGATTAATATATGACTCAATCCCACTGATACTGCCATCCATACTGCCAAACAATAAGAATCCCGATGCTCGCTAACGATCATAACATTAGTCCTAAATGATTTTAATGTAGCAAAACGGTCCTTTGGAATATCAAGTACATCACTTTTCGTTTCATCACCCATCGCTTCGACAAATCTTGCAAATAATACCATTCAAAATATAAGAGCAATCGTACATACACCTGCACTTGCAGACGTAAAATATATTGTCATAATAAATTTCCGTACAATTATTATAAAAATGGTCACCATAAATGGTGACAAACAGCGTTAAAAGTTGATGATAAGTTCTACATTTTGTGACATAGGTATTTTATAATTTCCTGCCTTTCCTGCCCATACGTTCCTGCCGCAACAAGTGTCATGACATATGTATGTCAAATCGGCAAGAGCAGAAAGGTTAAATTGCAGGGTCGTATATGGAGGTTTTATTAATTTTTATAATAACTATCGTGGGACGTAAATTAACTAGAAATCACGGTTTACTCACGTAAACTAATGAAGAAAAGCTTTAGCAATAGTTTCGAGTCATAGAGGATCTTAGTAGGCTGCGCGACGTCGCCACGTCTGCGCACGCTGCTCATGATGAAGAGTCCGCATTTTTAGTTAGTCTAATATTAGTCTAAAAATAATTATAATTTCAACCACTGACTGCTTGAAAGTTTCAGTTAATTCATTGTTGACAAATTGGTTGATATGAAAAAATGTTTGACTATATTTATAAATTTGCAAAAGGCTTTTGATACAGTCTGGCCACGACTTTTGGTAGATAAATTAGAAAAATGGGTATCAGAAATAATCAACTTGCTCTTTTTGAAAATTATTCAGAAGACTGAACCCAAATGGTTCCAATAGAAAATACTTTAAGTGTAGAAAATGACATTAATGGCGTGCCTCAAGGTAGTATTTTAGGCCCAACCTTAGTTCTCTGTTATATTAATGATTTATGTAATCTTAGTATTAATACCTGTCAAATACTAACCTTTTACGGAAACACCTGAGACGAGACAATACTACTAGCTTGCTATCAATAAGTTAACATTAAATGCAGCCAAAACTTCACACCCAACCCTAATTAATAACCTTAATATTTACGCTCATTCTTGTCATCCGTCTGTGATTAATTGTTCCACTTGTCCAAGTATATTCAAAACGGATGCAATAAAATACTTAGGCATAACAATTGATTAGAATTTAATTATTAAAAAGCATAGTAACTAAGTTTTTGTCTATTACCACAGTGTATTGTATTGTATTGTACGCTCTTTTGTTTAATCTACTGTCTTTTTTTCGCAGCAGACGTATCACCTGATGGTAAGCAACCGCCGCCGCCCATGGACACTTGAAACACCAGAGGCGTTACAGGTGCATTGCCGGCTTTTTGGGGGTTAGGAATTTAACTTTATTAGGGTTCGGGAATTGGGGATTGGGAAGATTGGGAAGGGGGGAATTTGGCCTCCAACCTCACTCACACAACGAAACGTTGTTTCATGCAGACGTTGTTTCACGTCGGTTTTCTGTAAGTCTGTTTTCTAAGCTTTACGTAACCCGTAAAATATAACAAGTCGTAATATAAACGTATTGTTAAACTTTTATCTCTTTATAAATATTTTCCAACATGTTCGCGTCGAATATGGCAATGTTTGACGTAACACGCATTCTGGCGGGAATTTAAAATGTTTAGTCGATATTGTACCCGCATATTGCAAAAAAAAATTAAACAAGTAATTGAAAGTCGTTACGAGTCGTCATTCCTGATAAGGGTCAGTTCGCACAGAGTGGCTCGGAGAGTATCAGTGGGCATTCTTCTTTTCACACAGACCGGATCGTATAATATGCTTGGAGTCGGTCGCAGCGGAGTCGCCAACTATTTCACATAGACCGGCTGGAAGCGGATGCGCTCGGAGCCGATAAATCCGCTAACAAGAAAGAGCACGCGATCGGAGCCGGTCAACTCCGTTCACACCAAGCGCCATCAAACATTTTTAATGACAAAAAACAGTGCACATTAAAAAATAAACCTTTAACGTGATAAAAATAGTATCTCCTCTCTGAGCTGGTCTGTGTGAACAGACCCTAATACTACTAGTCACACAATAAAATAAACATCATTAAGAGTCATTTGATTTAATAAAAATAGACCCTAATACACAGAGGGTGTAGAAAAAGATCATTATCATTAATACCACAGTATGAAATTGTATTTCAATCCAATCTAAAACTTTTGTTTCTAAAAAAGCACAAAAAAAACAAGCTGTACTGTTTAAGAAGCTAAACAAGCCAAATAACACGTGTGCTTTCCTATGGATCCTGCCGCAAAATCCACCTGTAGAAGAATGGTATACTCCAGGCCCAAAAAAACTGGCAAACAAGGCAAATACTACGCCAAAAATACCTGAAAAAATAAAAGCTTAGCAAGTATCTATTAATTCGACACCAGCAATTTATACTACGCTAACTCGAAATTTGGAAAAAACGTTTTTTTATGCCAAGTTACTTAAAATGTGTGTTTACATACGTCATAAAAAAATTGAGAAGAAATATGCAAAAATAAGAAAGTTACAAATCTAATAAAACGTAAAGGTACTTTTTGAAATCATTCGATTTATATTACGCCAACTATTATTAGCGGAGTGTGCGCGGGGATCACTTTGGTCAAATTCCGTGCAACACTGCACTAACTCATAGTTAGCGTAGTTTAGTGCGTTCGTGTGTATAGGTACTTGTTCGTTTGTAAAATGAACGACTTAGCGACTTTTAAATAGTAAATACTTATGTGTTAACGTATTAATTAGTTTATTAATAGTACGTTGACTATTCTTTTTGTAAGTAAGTACATGTTCTTTATAAAAATATTGAAATATGCATCAGATGATTGATCATGCACTACGACCTCCCGTACTACACTACGCTAACATAAGTTAGACGTGTATAAGATGTAACATTTTTTTGATGAATTACGTTTATATACGGCTAACTTACGCTAAATCAAAAAATAGAAATAATTAAGGAAATATAAATATGAGATATTACAATGAATAAATTAAATATTGAGCATACCAAATTTCAAAAAAGTATCTTAATTAATGTAAAAGTTATCACGTTTTTCCCTTTAAACGCCTCTACTGTAAAGTACGCTTTTTTGAGTTAGCGTAGTATAAATTGCTGGTGTCGAATTATCGTTAGCAGCTAACATTCACTTATTACAAATGTGTTGATACCAATTAAGGAATCATGGAATCTCATCTCATGCCCAAAATAATAGTAGAACACTGAATTATATTTTTAACCGACTCCAAAAAGGAGATATATGACCTGTATGGATGACTAGCAAAATCAATCAAAAGTACTTTTGACCAATTAATTGATGCTAATTAAAAGTACTTTTAGTTAACAATCTAGATCTACAGTAATGTAATGTATTGTTGATTTCATTAAGACGCATTCATAGGCGAACTCCCATAGTAAGATGGGCATTCTCCTTTATCCGCGGTTATCTTGCGATTAGATATTATTAAATGACATAAAAAAATAGATTAAAGTCGGTTTTTAAACGTTGTTCCTATTTAATGTTTTGTAATAACTTAAATAAGATTAAAAACTATCTTTATATCATACTGGCCACTGAACATTACAGTAAAGTGAAAACCATCTAAGCTCTCTAAAACTTCAACAATAGTAATCTTCGCATATTCATACTTTCAATATTTTTAAGTTTAGTACCTGTAAGTCCATGGAACGAGCACTGTAAATTCTGTGCCATTAACCCGAAACTAGTCATGCCGCATATCAGTCCACTTATTTGTAATAAAAAATGCTGAAAGTTTCTATTACGTCGATTTAGGAGCATGCCTCCTCCAAAAAATGGACTAATCATTAGGATAGCAGGTATCGACAACAGCTGTGTCTGTAACAGATAAAACAAAATTTGTATTAAAATATTAGTTATGATGTAGGTAAGAACTTTGTATGACAAGTATATGTGGTGTTCAGTATATAGGGTAACTTGTTAATACAGTATAATCTCGTCTGCCCATACGAGAACAGATTATTCCCAACATTTTTTTGAACAAATATACGGAAATGATCCTTTTCTTGAAACTTCCGCGTGACACATAAACCTGTTATTACATGCATAACCTCACGCCTGTCTCCAATAGAGGTAGGCAGTAACAATGGAACGCTGTTTGCTAGAAATCTCTTATTATTACAAAACAAAATATATTTCAACGCAGTACTTACGCCTATTGTGCTTAAAACAATATGTAAGTTTACCCTTAATGGTAACTTAAAAAGCGTAGTATAAACCAATACTGTGAATGCTGGAACGCCCAAAAAAATAAATGCCAGAGCGAGCAGTGCAGACCAACATACTTTACGTCTGTAGTCCAATGGTGTTGATTCAATAAGTACTATTTTCACAGGACCCACAAACTCACGCCTGCCAGGCAGACCTTGCAATCCTCTACATTCAAGTTCACACGCTCGTTCGGGGTCATCGCCATTTTTTGTCATTGCCACACCCCATAAATTTTTAATACTATAGTTTAGAGTATATTTTTATTGTACCCTGTGATTTCTAATATGTAAACATAAATAATGGATGTCCAGTAATAGCTGTCAATTAAAATGTCAACGTCATACTACTTATTCGAATTTAATTTCCATTTGCTGGTAGAATTTTAAAATTATAAGCAGTACCAAAAATTATTGTTTATAATCTGAATAGAACCTTTCTTCTTCTTTCTTTTACGATTTAAAAAAAGAGTTTACGTTGTCTATGCATAATTATTTCTGCAAAAATAAATTCAAGTACCAACAGAACATAAAAACAATTTTAACTACATAGGTTGAATGTAGTATCGTATTTGTAAATGAACATCAATAAAAAAGCTATTTTAATGGACTTGTATCGTAGAAGTTTAAATACGACGTTTGGGAGATTACCACTGTGCTGTAATACTAATTTTATCCTTTCCAATCATGTTTTGACAGTACTAAATTATTGCCATATCAAAAGTTTGGAAATTCACTTGTGGACAGCTTTCGTTGGCCAGACTCTCAGTTTTTATTACCTGTGAATACTTAATAAAAGTTCTAAAAGCATAAAAAAATCATCCATCAAATCAAATTCAAATAAGACGTGTATGACGTTGACATTTTAATTGACAATTATTTTTATAAATCGCCATAATTATAAATTTATAAATTTAACATTGCAAAATATAAATAATTTATGTTTATATATTTTAAATCACAGGGTACCATAATAATATACTTTAAACTATAGTATTAAACAAATTGACAGGTGTGGCAATGTCAAATTATGGCGAAGAACCTGAACGGGTGTGTGAACTTGAATGTAGAGGATTGCAGGGTCTCCCTGCCAGGCATGAGTTTGTGGGTCCTGTGAAAATAGTACTTATTGAATCAACACCTATGGACTATCGCTTTAAAGTATGTTGGTCTGCGATGGTTACTATGTCATTACTGTTTTTGGGAGTGCCAGCATTCACACTATTTTATTATACTCTGTATTTCAAGTTACCACGCTTGGTAAACTTGCATATTTTTTTATGCACAATGGGCGTAAGTATTTTGTTGGTTTTTTTTTTTTTCAAAGTTTAACTTTGTAAGCCTCAATCTTTAAAACTATGCAACGGATTTTGATGCGGTTTTTTAATAGGTAGAGTGATTCAAGAGGAAGATTTATACGTATAATAACATCCATTAAATAGGGGAAAAATATTGTTATTTTTGAGGTTTCTAATATGATGTCGTTAATTATTATTATTTTCCGCTTACATTGCAAAGGCAGGCTGAACCCGACGAGATTTATTTATATAGAAAAGGACATGGAGATAGAAAAGCGACTATGTTTTATACTATGTAGTGATTAACAAGTTACCCTATATACTGAACACCACATATAGAATTACTTACAACAATATACTTATCACACAAAGTTCTTACCTACATCATTACTAATATTCTAATACAAATTCCATTTTATCCGTTACAGTTGCAACTGTTTATGGTGCCTGGTATCCTAATGCATAGTACATTTTTTGGAGGAGCCATGTTCCTAAATCCACATAGTAGAAGGTTTCAGCATTTTCTATTGCAATCAGCTGCAGTGTTATTCAGCCTTGCTGGTACAGTAATAATGGTATCCTATATGACATGCTCAGTGCACGCTCTTACAGGTATAAGACTTAAAAAATGTTAAATAGGGTTTTCAGTTTTGGATTTTATTGTAGTATTTAGTGGCCATTTAAACGCTAGATAATGTAATTATGATATTATATACGACATTTTTTTTGTATTTTGTAAACTACCACATTACTTATACTAAAATTAATAACCAACATGAACTACGTTTAAAAACCGACATCAAACTACTTTTTTTTAAGTCGGCTAAAAATGTAATTCAGTGTGATAGTAATTTATTTAGGGAGATCACTATTTGATTTAATGACTCCTTAATTCATAGCAAGTCATTTGTAATGAGTAAATGTTAGCTGCTTACGATAATTCATAAATTCTTACATAATCATTTATTTTTTCAGGCTTTTTTGGTGTATTATTTTCCTTGTTTGCCGTTGTTCTTGGGCCTGGCGCATACTATTCGTCTTCGACTAGACCTGAGGGCCGGTTCAATAGGAAACTACACATGTACTTCGGCTTGCCTAGCTTCATATTGTGTTCACTGTGCTTTTTATCGTGTTTTGCTGAAAATAAATTTATAACCTGGCTTGGCAACAGACAATACCATTTCGTGTTAGTAGCAATGGTTCTTTTCCATTTTGTTTCTGTATTAGGGGCCATTTATCTTAAAGCAAAGAGCGAATCTTAATTATGTTTGTTTTATTGTGTGATTATAGTTCTTTATCTGCACGTATTAAATTACCATTTGTAGGTAAGCAGCAGTTTTGTACAAGTTTAAAGTACCTAGTTAATTCAAAACGACACTTAAAAAAGTTGATCAAAGAAAAAAGATTTTCGTCCCTTTCAGCGACACGATTTGCCGGTGTCTATAGGGTTCTCTGTCCAAGGTTGGTAGTAGCACAGATAGAATTAGTATTGCCTTTGTATCTACATATTAAAACATCAGTAAAAAAATAATTTCAATGGACTTGTATCTTCGAAGTTCAAATCTTGCGAACGCAAGTTGAACAATTAATATTTGAAGGGATCCAACATTTGCGCACTGCCGGCCGGACGGGCCCACGGGACGTTTGAGAGTTTCCCGTTGCGTCACAAACTTTTATATAAACTTGTTTGCAAGCATTTTCAACTCTATTCCAATGCATAAAAGATTCAAATGACTCACATAAACAAGTTTGTGTATCAGTAATTCAGTTATGGGAGCGTGAAAAAGCGGATTGCAAGCGTACACATGGCGCGATCCCTTGTCGAGGATGTCGCGCGGAAAGGCAAACTTTTTTTGAAAATAAAAAATAAAATAGACAAAAATTCAGTGCCCAAACTAAAAATACAGGTTGACCCTGAAGTTGATGTACAAGTAGCATCAGGTAATCGGCGAGGTTCGAGGTACATCAGTTAAGAAAAATATATGTTTTCAATTACAGGACTTAGGTATCTATCCACGAAGAAGTACACCCACTGAATAGTGCTTCAATAAGTGAGAGCAATGAACCAAGTACTCTGAATAAACTGTTCACCTTACTTTTTTGAGGGAGAAAAATCATCCAATGTCTTCTCCCGCCTTAAGTAAGGTGAGTGTCAGACTTACTGACAAAGACTGCCAAACAGTTTCTCTTTAGGAACCTATTGCTTACAATTGCTCGATCACGAAATCATTCGATATCGATTCAGGTGATGTGGTCAATAAATTAATATACTTTAATAAGCTATATCAGTAAATACTGCGTATCAAATCAATTCTGTAGTACATTAATCAGAGCACGTTTTATAAACAGCTTACACGTACTTAACAGGACTAGTGGTCGCCTAGTGGTCGAAATTCAACCATATACGATTTAATTTACAATACCACTTAACATACGTTCAAGGATAATTTTTATTTAACGTTTGAGTTAAATAAAACAAACTCTTTTATAAAACTCTTTTCATATGAGACGTGAGAATATCATCGCAATGTCTATCGATTTTGACGTTTTGTCGAATACGATCAGATACTATGCATGTGTGTGTAATGTTTTATTTATTGATTTAATGTAATTTATAATTAATATTTTTTTGAAAAATATTAGCGTTCTGTACTTCGCCTACACATAAACTATAAGTGAACCAAATTTTATGCTCCTACGGCAGTGCAATTTTCGTAAAAAGCGGTCCAAAGTTTTTGCATCACGTATTAATATATAGGTATATCATCACACAATTTTGTACGAAAAAGTCCAGTATTTATTTAAATAAATTAATTGCAAAGTTAAGGAAATAAAACTCGACGTGATCTGACGAATGCTAACCTTTTTTTTGAGGGGGCAGAATCATCCAATGACTTCTCCCGCCTTGGGTGAGGCGGGAGGGAGTGTCAGACTCTTACTGACTAAAAACTACCCCGTTCCTTCTTCTGCTTTGAGCTGGAGCCCCGGTAACCTTTAACGTTGTCCGCAGCTCCGGATCGGGCATCAGCCCTACTGGACCTCATCAAAGTCAAAATAGTCAAAGTCAAAGCATTTATTTCAATTAATCCTAAATTAGGCAGTTTTGAAACATCAAATTGAATTGTCCGTCAGTCTGTCTGTCAGTGAAGCTAGGCGCTCGTTCCAAAGTGTTGCTTCGAATGGAGAAGAACGAGCAAGAAACTCCATCGTTACTCTTTTCAAAAAATGTTTTTTACAATATCTCTGATACATTATTTGATCATTTACCTATTGTATATATATGTAGGAACAATGTAACGACAATACGACGTCAAAACTATGGGACAATAAAACCAATTTGTAAAGAATATAAATTAAAAAAGCGGGTTGTTTCAAACATAGTGCCCACATATGTACACTTACAATTTTGAAATAATGCTTCTATACAAATAAAAAATAATCTTTAATTTAATTTTTCAAATAAAAAAAAATAAATAACTGCTTGATGCCACAGTGATCCCTAGACTACATTGGAATAAATTAGTACTTTAATTTAGACGTGTAACTAGTGATCGTCTTAGAGCATTGTCTAGTGTGAGCGAGTGTTCAATGGAGCCGGACCAACATGCTGCCACACATTTTTATCTTCAATATAATCTGACAGTTTATAATATGCCTGTTTACACAGTTCACGCTTTATACAAGATTTAAATTTTTTCTCGTTCAGATTCAGTATGGTGGTTGGTAGTTTATTGTAACACTTAACACAAAATCCCATGAAGGATTTCTGCACTTTGGACAATCGGAATTGCGGTATAGCTAACTTATTTTTACCTCTCGTATTAAAATTGTGTCTGTCGCTTCTTTTTTCAAACAATTGTTGATTTTTTCTCACGTACATAATATTTTCGTAAATGAATTGAGAAGGCACTGTAAGAATGTTCATAGTTTTAAATAGTTCTCTCAAAGATTCGCGACGGGGCAAGTTATATATTGCTCGCTAGTACCTATATTGTTGTATTATTGAACACACTCATATTAGTCATCAGATATCTTTATGGCTACTAAAATTCCTTTATACCAGAGAAAACCTCATAGAAAACACGATCAGAAAAAGAAATATGTATAACATTTACTTAACGATAACATTTACTTTACCCTTATCGCGTTCTTATATATATCGCGAGAAAGCCCAACAATTTTCCTGTTGGTGCAACATTCTGTACATACTGACAATAAACTAGTATATTTTACTATTGTTATTGAGAGCAGGGGTCCGCGTGAATCCGGTAGTTATCATAAAAAGTAATGATGCTAACCGTCATATCAATATCTACAAATTGTTTTATTTTATGATAAAATCGCCATCAGTGTCAAATAGTGTGCGTAGCACAAATGGTACAATATCAATATGGGATAACATAATCAAATTGAATCTACGATCTGGTGAAGTGAAAGGAAAATAACAGTAAATTATCTGAAACAGTATATATTTATTTTACACCAAATCCAATTTAAAATGTTAAAAAAAATATTGGTTCTGTTTGGTACTACTTATTCTCGCAACGGTACACTGAGCTTAGTTTTTGTCCATTCTAACAAAATAGATCTATATTCACGCTTGTTTTAATAAACATGTAATTACCCCGAGACAGTCTGAAAATGACCAGATTCTTGTTTTTAATGTTCATTCGGGGATGAAGCCGTAATCCCAACGAAATGACTCCACCTCAGAGATTCAAGCTCCCACTGACAAAACGATACGACGCCTCGCCTACCACCATTACCTTTTATTACTCCAAAGGTACACGAGTTTGCTTTTTTGACGTATAAATATAAGAAATTGTCGTAATAAAAGCGAATATCTTGGGTCGCCTTAATACAAAGAATAATTTGTTCAAACCTGAAGAGTTTCGCTGAAAAAATATCTGGGTAAACAGCGCTTGTAAAAATTTTATGTTGTCAGATGAAGCGACAATATGGTTTGTCGAAATAAGTAATATTTACGCTGTCTTCAGTACAAAGATTTAATGTTTTGTTTACACCGATGCGCGCTTACGGTCCACTGGGTAATTTGTTTAATACGGAATTAAACAGATCATTTACCCAACACTCGGGGAGGTCACGAAACATAATAAATATGACTTGCCAGATTCTGTTCACTAAAATAAGCGAACTATCGCCTATCATACGTCACTATAAACTATAATGTACCGCAATACGTTATCTTACTTCAATTATCTCCTGAGAGGTAGTCGAGTAAAACGATAAGACTACGGCAAATATAAACTTCAAGCAATAAACATTGAAACGTTTATCAAAATGCAATAAAGTCTACGTGCACTATGATGCACAAACACTTGCAATTGTAAAACCATTATAAATTGCTAACACCATAATGCATATATTACGTAACGTTGCACGATAAACATTCAAAAATATGGCCACTATAAACACATTTTAAAGTTATTGATAACCCAATGGAATCAATTACAAAAACTGCACCATAAAGTACTAAGCGAAGGAATTAATTCGATTGGCAAAGCAATTACGGCCAGTCACGATGGCCATTGATTCATGATCTTCATTATAACGTAAATCATTTATGGTGGACGTGTGAATTTACATAGGGCTTACAAGAATTTCTATAAACATGCAAATTGATAAGGTGAACTTGTGATTGGCGACGGACACGTCACATTTATCGACTCGTACGCTTTCACTCATGTCGACGTTTAAGAGTATCCCATTTAGGCTAAGAGCGGGGGCACACGATGCGTTGCGGCGGCGGTGCGGCGCCGGAGCGGTATCGCTGCGTCGTATTACGTAGAAATATCTGTGGCATGTCACACGATGCGTTCAGATGAACGTGCGACACCGCATGGAAAGACTCACCGTGCGGTTCAAGATTTAAATAATCAACTAATCTCCACCACGTTGTGGTATTGTGCGCTAGCATTTGAATCCCGAGATATGTACCGCGCGGCAACCCGCGTTCAAGTTCTACAAACCTGTACCGACCTGTTCAGTTGATCCAAGCGGGTTAAGATGGATAGCCACATTAATTCATGAAAAATCACCGACAACCTGAAATAGCTAAAAAATTGCTAGGATACAAAGTGGTAAAAGGGCTGGAAGAAAGTCTTTTACTTAAAATGCGATGCAGCAGCATTCAGTATAATATTTGTCTTATGTGACGTTATAGCTTACGGTATAAAATCTATAAGTAAATTGACTTCTTTACGTGCAATGTTGATGTCAGACTGCCACGCGTATATTTCCCGGTCATGTGAATACTAATAAAATAGATACCACGCAGCGACGCGCGGTTCCGCGCGTTCATCTGAACTTAGCCTTATGATTCCAAATTAAAGACCATCCATATTCAAAATTACATCAAAATAATTACAATTTCTTAATTGAAATAATCTTTATTTTGTGTTACTTTCATTGTTGTGATATTTTGTCTCCGACCGTGGGTCACTGCAAAGAGTATCAACTGAAAACCAGTGCTGGGTACTTTCTGTGCCTAGGTCATACTGAAGTGGTAACCCTTTCGGTATGGACATATTGCCACCTTGTTTTGTTACATACCTGTATATTTTATTTCTTATTTGGTGCATCGTGCCCGTTGCCTAATAAATTATTTTTCTTTCTTTCTTACATTATAGTCAAGTAAATCAATCATACGTTATGGTAAGTATATATAAACATTAAAGTAAGATTTTACACACGCACAGCATATAGATAATTATATACAAGCGTATTTTCTAATTACATTATTTAATTAATCGCAGAGATTACTGCATTTTGTTCTAGAACATTTTTATCAGACAATATAATAAAAATAAATAATAATTATTTCGGATTAAGGTTATGATTCAACAATAATATTGGATAAAACTTACTAAATCTAAGCTGGGTGACTTGTTATACCTAATTAATGACGTGACAATTATGATAAGATATTATGCAATTACGTTTTCCCACTAAAAGCAAAAAAGAAATGAACTTAATATCAGTACCCTTATTTCGATTTTGTCTTTACGTGTAAAGTAATCGAAACGAGAGCACGCTCAGCGTTTTGATTGGTCGGCTCGAATCAACCAACCAATTACTTTAAATAACTTTAGTTTACTTTAAACGTATAGCAAACTCGTTCTGGTCCACGAGTCAAAATTGGATAATATTTCAATCTCTAAAACACAAGAAGTAAGTACCTAATTAAATGTATTAGATATTTACTTCTCAACATTATTATTATATAAGTAACTTCTTTATAATTTTATCACAATTTGTGTTTCAAATATGCATTCAACGTTAACATAAACGTATTATAAGTATTATCATCTACTATCAATTTAAAACCTAAATGACAATTATCAGTGTACGTAGCGGTTATCAGGTCACGTAATTTTTATCTCTCATTAGCATCGCTGCCCATCATAAAACTAGTTTCAAACTTTGCTCTTACCGCATAATCAGTGAATATATCCGGAAAACTTTCGGAAAACTCTTTATGGAAAATGTGAATATATGAGCTGTGGACCCCTCACATTAGAATCGGTTAAAAGCATTGTCTTGTTTTTCCTCGCAATGAAATGTCGGGGTCTTAGCGGCTTTCAAGATTCCTTGAAGTTGTTGAACTTTCTCGTACAATGTGTTTTCCATTTAAACGATATAGGTACCGTCTTCTGAACAAGATTCTCACGCTTCAAAGTTTCATAAACTAACTTCCAGTACCTATTTTCGTATAGCCTACTTAACAGTTACGTTCATACCAAACTTACAAAAATTTAAACACTGATACAGTATTAATAAAAGCCTATTAACAATATTTACATTGAAAATACTGTCTGTCTTTGAAGAATATTAAACATTGCAGCAGCTAATAAAACAAGACATGGCTCTAGGTAACAAACATATAAATAAAATCAGCAGATTTGGCGATATTTTAATGATGGTCAAACCATCTGTGCTACACTACACTATCTGAGCGTCACTGTGATTGTTGCTATAAATCTCACCGCGTGTTTCAACAATAATTGCGTCCATAAACTTCACGGTTGACATGCAAAAAGTAATAAAAATACGCCAGAGCACAGCTTTAGTGCACTATAGCTGTATGAAACTGCGTATAAACTACAGTCGCGCGTCGATAGTTACATTGTCAGCTGATTTGTGCATTGTTAGCTTTTGTTGCGGATCTGCGATCTGCTTTAATAGGTTTGTTGTTAAAAACTGTAACTGTATCGTTAACCAAATCGTTGTTATCGACTACTCGAGTGTAGTCGCAAATACGACTTCTGCACATTATGTGGAATATTTTAAACGGGTTAATTTCAATAACAAGCTTCTAAAAATGTCTTAGAAAATGTGGAACAAATGAAAAATATCTTAGATTTATCTACGTCATTTAATCATAGGTAAAAGTCCTAAAAGTCACACATCTAAAGTTAAAACTGCAGTCAGCAAAACCCGCTTCAAACATCAACGCATTGTTTAAAAAATACATCTGACATAATAGAGCAAGGCTGATGAGTCGCGAACATAGTAGGAACCATCGCTCACAATAGAGGTCTTTGATTAACGCTCACTTCATTCCCAGTACAGCCAATCTAAACTAAAGCAGACGAGTAAAAAAACTCTCGTCTGACAAAGAACGTTACATTAACATTACTGAGTATATACCGACGTCGTTCGCCTCCAATTTGCGTACACCCTCTGTTCAACTGTAACTTCCAAAGCGGTTTTTGTTTCATTAAATTCGCTACTCTAGGCTCGAGAATATAGGTCCTAGGCCATTGTTGTCTCGTCTCATTGTGATATTCAGGCTAGTGGCAGTCAACGAGCAATTTTCTCATTCCCCATTATGCGCTGTTATTATTCTCATTGTTTGAGACACATACATACATATTGTCTTATTAACGCACGCTCTAATGCGCCAGAATAGCGGCTTTGAATAGAAAACTATTACGGGATTGTTTCAGAATTTAGAAGTACATACATATATTGCAATGAAGCCACTAAAATGTTGACACTCTATTAACTCCTACTACTAACTTCTTCTTCAACATTACATTCAAACATAATTTTGGCGTGTTCCTTAATGTGAGTATAAATTTAAAATTAAGCAAATCAATACTTAATTAGAAATTTTAACAGCCGTGATGGCCTGGAGTTTTAAGACATCCGCTTCTCATGCTTTAGTCAGCAGTAGCCCCTAATAGGCTGTTTATAGTTGAATTTCTATCACAGGTTTTTATATGTTTGTAAGTTATCTCATAATGTCAATACACTCAAAACAAAATATTTCTCTAAATTATTTCATTACTTACTGTTTATTTAAAAGTATTCGATTCAATTAATACGTGAAGAAATTCGGAGAATATTCGGTTATTGATATTTTTATTCGCATACCCAAATTTTGGAATTTTCCTTGAACATTTTCCGATGGGAAAATTTTAATTATAGATTTATCGCACACCTTATCTGGACACGTCTCTGTAGCGTTGTTCCATTAAATATTTCAGAATTTGTTAAATTAATTTATTAGCATCTATATTCTTTACACAAGGAAGTATCTAAGAGTTTTTCCGCTTATTATTTTGAACGGTTATTTCCCCTCTGACCTGGTGCTATCGTTAGTGGGGCCGCGACCCCCAGGTGCCATCCTTCATTAATCTTATTCCCTCGCGCGGAACTCCAAGAATCTTAATTTGAAGTTTCGACGCTCCTCTTTATCAGAACTATGCGAAAAGAATCCTTCGAAGGTATTCATTATAACGAGACAAAGGAGAAAGGAACTTTTTTCAATTCCTTAAAAATTTTCGTTTGCCTTTGTTTGGTAAGTGTTTGTATTATTTTCGAACGGAGCTTAGACCGCTTTCTGTATTTATCTCGTAAATAATCTGAGATCACAAGTTAGGGACTTAAGAAAAAGTAAGTTTATTATGAAAGTATTTCAGTGGATACTTAGTAAGTAACATCAAAGTGTGACCCTCGGTTTAACTCCCTAAGCTCATCGGGGGAAAAATAACGAAAGTGCTGGAGGGCAGAAGGAGGGCAGGTACATCTCTAGTTGGCAACATTAAGACGGCATCTAAAGGTGCTCGAGCATGTCTGAGAGCCCAACTTTGACCGATGCAGGCAAACCGTAGCGTCTTAATGAACTTCTGGAAGTTTCCACCAAGATTCCCCGCTATACATAAAGGAGCTTACGGCTTAAATAATAAGTTTGTAATTGCTATAACAACTCTCGGGCGATGTTAAATTTTGTGGTCAGTGTAGGGTTGTAGTTGGGGCTAAATTGCCTTTATATTAAACAATATATGTTGTACATTGTTTATTTATATTGTTTACATTCTAATATGGATTACACCCCAAGAAGTATAATTACTTTAGTAATTTTCGTCATAACACAGATGAATACGACCCCCGAGTCAGTAATTGTGCTTAGAAACTCGTGTTCAATGGACGTACTTGACCCAAATGGGGCAATTATTGCTGAAAATTTACAAAAAACCTTTTACTGAAAATACCTACTTAGGCAGTACAAAATCTCTTCAATTTTCCAATCAATTAAATAGCGTATCTGCCAAAATAAAATCAGTATAACGCAGTAAGCTGGGGAGCTTCAAAACTACCCGCGTTTTGTCCAAAGTACTTCGTTCTCTTTCATTATATAAGTGCTTTCTAAAAGATAACACTAAAGGACTCGGCGTCTTTAGACACAGAAAGAGCAATATCGAGAAATGGTTTCAATATTCCGTTTTACTTATCGAAACAAAGCAATGAAATTGAAATTTGTTCGCCATCTTCAAGTAGCATTCATTTCTTTGACCCAATCTCTGTATAATAAATAGAAGGTGTCTTCTAAATATAGAATTCTAATTTTGAAATTAAACTGAGATTCAGAAGTGGTTTCTTTCAAATTAAAGGGCGAACCTTTTTGTGAATTTGTATATTAAATGTAGGTAGTTATCATAACGTACCTATTAGTTTTATCAGTTTTCAATCAAGATTGTAGTATTCGCAATCAGACAAAAACAATAAATAATAATGTAAGTTACATTATTTACATTGTTTAAGGATTCTTCTATATTAGATCTCATATACCTACCTTAATATACCTATACAATCCTTGACGTGTATAGAACAATATATAATACGTATGTAAAGTATCTATAACTATCTAACACTAATCTATGCTGACGTAGAAAAGCAGATAAAAAAAATATATCAAACACATAAAATTATTATTTAATCTCAATTCAAGTTAATATTTCACAAATATCTAGATCGAAATATTTAATTCTAGATATATTGTACTATCTAGTCAATCACTATATTATCTAGAAATTATCTTATACTAAGTATTTTTAATGAGTTGGATTATTTCACAATATTGATAATTCGATTTTCTAATTGATAATAAGGTCATAACAAACGTATTATCGTATTAGCACGCGTCCTATTTTCACTTCGTAGATCAAGCAAGGTTAGAACCATTCCCATCCCTTACTATCTTATATACTGCTTACTATCTATACCTATGTATACTCTATTTTATACATAAGTTAAGCTGCAGATTTTCATTGTTAGATTGAACGCTCTAATTTCCAAAATGACTAGAATGACTAGAATGAATTGAATACCTAATTATTTTTGTGTTGCATAGTCCATTTATCGAAGACCTTTGCCTTGATTGAGGCACCAGAAGTTTCCAGTTTCTTTATTTTATATACCTAATTAATAGACGTAAGAATATCTAACACACAATTGGAATAACAGGTACAGGAATATTTATTCATATAACTCATAAATAAATAATAAACGATTAGCAGAATAAATGAACTTCCAACAATCAAATTCAGGGGAGACTTGATTACCGAGTGGGGCATTGAAGTTGGGTCAATGTCGGCTTCATCAATCATTGGCAATGTTCTGTAAAACACATGTTACATATAGATGGTATCGAAACCTCCCTCATATATCACACATTGAGTCGTCACTTTGAACTTGGGAGCAGACGGCGAGAGAGAAAGCGATTTTATAATTTTGTATAACGTTACCGCGATCGACACTTGTGTGACGTTCGGCGCTCTGATTGGCCAGCTCCAAGTAACCCAACCAATCAGAGGGTTTGGTATACGCTGTAACTTTTAGCGTACTAGCGTAGTGTTAAACGCCACTCAAGGAGAAGCAGCCTCCCAGGGCTGCTAACGTGGCGGGACCCGCAAACATAACGGTAGGTCGAGGCCTACTGGATGTGGTGAATCCGTAAGAGCAACCTGAGTCACGGCCACAGGCAGAGGAGAAACACTGCGGTGGTTTTAGTCGGCAAGAGTCCGACACGCACCCTTACATGAAAAGTCGATGTGCGATAAAAAAGAGTATTTCTCTTTATTTGTCCTAAGTGAAACTGAGTGAATGTTGTTAGAAATTGTTGGCTAAAATTTTAAAATCGTATAACTCATGTTACACTATTATTCGTGTAAGAATGTGATATATGTAGGTTTATAAGTACAGTAGGTTAATAGGTATTTCGTAATAGAAGCTTATACGTCGGTATCTAATAAACAGTGACACTGACTTAATTCTTTTAATCATTGATTAATTAGTTACTGATATAATATCCTTGTAATCTTTTGGAAATACCGAAAGCAATAGTTTTATCAATTGTTATTTTGATTATGTTATCTTATACAAGTCACTACTTAATAAACTAGGCCTTTTAGCATGTAGCTTTGATTTCGTTTGGATATTTTTTGAGCCTTTGCCAATTGAAAACTGTTGAAGGCAAATCCTCCGCTAACGTCACCGGTGACCCCCGTGGCGTTTAAAGTGTTAATAATTCTGATTTAACTAGTTCTAAAGGCGTATATCGATTTCGGTTACCCTAATTGTCTAATAAATTCCACTGAACAGATATTATATGATGTACAAAATTATCCGGGATTTAGAGGATAATTTTCCAAATAATATGATATTAAAATGAAATATTGACGTAAATAAATATTTGGTAATTACTGTACAAATAAAACATGTTGCCATTACCTCGTTATAAAATTAGTGTAACAGTAATTTAATGAATGTGCATAGCTTATTATTCACGATCTGTATCGCGTGATTATCATTGCAAATGCTCACGCATAGTCGTGAGGGACCCAGCAGTATAAACGGACAAATGAGATTAGCGTCCTAATTCCTTGATTGATGCTAAACCACCCCTCCCACGCAACGCCGTATGCATAGTAAAGTCATAATTTGAGAACACAGAGTATTATGCTAATAATGCTGGATGCGTCACATTAAAAATAAAATTCAAAAGTAACCTCAACTCAAAAAGCAAGAAAGGCGAACAATTTTTACCTCTCGAGCTGTCGACATAAAATCAAAAGTCAATTACACGAAAGTCGTAACCATAAAAGCATCGGCACCATCAATTAAAGAGGTTTAATTTCAATAAACGCGGTTACCAACCACTTAAATCAAAGATATGGAACTAATTAATGTAAAGGTTGTCCATTTTACCGGGTACCAATTGTTTGACTACATATACACGTAGATAGCCAACGGATTGCGGCGAATACACACAAAGATAAAATTAATGTGCACCGATACAAAAACAATGAGTTTCTTAATCAACGTGCGCGCGGATAAAAATATTTACAGGCTCTTCCAGCGATATTTTATTATTTATTTAGTGTAGTGTGCGCGGGGCGTCAAAACGGGCGTGCGGTTAATATTTCACAGTGCCGACGTTAAGTCGACTGAGATTTATGGAGCGGCAATAGCCTGTGTTCTACAATTAACTAGCTTCGGAACCTGGAACCGTACGGCCTATTGGCTGCACTCACCGATAATTAGGGACGGAATCAACCATTAACAATTGAAAATCAACTACATATTGCAAATATTGATAGAGATAGTTCGAGTGTCAATATTGTTCAGTATTACACTGTACAACTATTTGCTCCGTACAAGTTTAAAATTGAACGTAGTTGATTAAATATTAATATTGGAAATTAAAACTCCGATATAAAATTTTTAAACATTTTTATTTGAAAAAATATATACCCATGCACTCAAACACTGTAGGTACATAAATCCAACACACATGGACATTTTTGTAATGTTGCATACGTTCGCATGAAAAGCGTTGTCACGAGATAAATCACATGGAAAGCATAATCTGCTGACTCAATTGAATATCTAGCTCAAAATGTAGCCGACCAACGAAAATCTAGCACATTTTGTACAGCAATTTATATGACTACTCGAAATAGAAATGCTATCGTGAACCGTGACAACTGACTGGAAAATGCAACAGAAACTAATGAATTAATTTATCTTGTTAAACATTTGTGATAAGGGAGGATTTATTGATATTTTACATTATAATATTATTGCAATTATGTGTGCTCGCACTAATATTTTACGTACGTTTAAAAACAATGGCATCGCTGTGTATTTTCTTCAACATCTTTTTTTAAAACATTCAATGATTTCTCACTCGTTGGGTGTGGTGAGAGGAAGTGTCAGACTCTTATTGAATAAAAACTAGTCCGTTACTACTCCTGCTTTTCGAGCCAGAGCCTCGTTTCGATTACTTTAAACGTAAAGCAAACTCGTACTAAGGGTACTGTAAAAATAATCATAAAAAGCCTTAATTTTCACACACTAGTCTTCAAATTACACTTTGTGAGTAGTAAGTAGATAAACTACCTATTTGCTCAAAGCTTGCTAAACCATTGCCATATTAATACAGGTTTGACTTGCATAAAAAAAAACAATTTTAGATTTATATCGCATAACAGATAACGACTAAAATGATAACATGTAAAATCCATTACGGTGCGAAACACTTCTGCCGACCACCCTATGGAAGTAATCGCGATAATACATTACTTTTTATACTCACAGCTGTAATTAGCAGCTGTTTAATAATCCTTTTAGCGTTTATCGCAAACA
This sequence comes from Spodoptera frugiperda, assembly GCF_023101765.2. Taxonomy (NCBI): domain Eukaryota; kingdom Metazoa; phylum Arthropoda; class Insecta; order Lepidoptera; family Noctuidae; genus Spodoptera; species Spodoptera frugiperda. The sequence goes on along the minus strand of NC_064217.1, from coordinate 6,960,911 downwards.
GTTTATGAGCGAAGGGAAATGGATACCCGTATTAACTTTAACATACTATGTGTGAGTGATATCGTACGATTTTATGTGTATTTGCTTGTATTCAATGAGGTCCGAGCTTAAATCGCGCAGTTGTATCAATTATGTTATTGAGCTTTACATGAATGGTTTTCAATTCCTGATTTTTCTCCTCTTTCTAAGACGATTTTCTTCAGATTAAAAGTAATTTGCACTTCAGTTGTGCCTGACTGACTAGGTACATCTACTGCGGCATTCTTTTACAATACACATCACACCCAAATAAAAAACAAAATGGTAATTTGTGGTATACTGGTTATAATAGTCAATCGAGGCAACAGTTAACATTTTACTGAGTTCAATAAACACACTACCCTACCTCTTACATCTCATTCTGATTTATTGAAACTGTTTGCACCCAAAACCCAATAAAGGAGTGTAAAGATACTGGCAACTTGAAAACTTAATTCAAACTTGGAATCCCATATCACAGGCAGTTGATACAACTATCCTTTGACGTCAGAGATTTAGTTGCGGCCCTAGGGAACTACGGGAATGGCCGGACTAGCGAACATTTTTGTATATATACGTCTACTAAAACTTTTAACTTAGCTATAAGTCCATGGACGTCTATTACTTTCTCCTATTGAGCCGCGGCGATAACTTTTTAACCCCAGTTGACGTGGGGTGAATAACTCGCGTTGACAGTTGTAAGGGGTTCGCGGAAACTTTCCTCCCCTAACGCTTATTGACCTCTTACCCTACGAGAAAATGCATTCTCCAACTCCAAGCCGAATATAAAGCCATATCTTTGACAGCGAGATGGAAATTCCAATGGAAATCGACAAAATAGCATTTGCGTTATAATATTTTGGTTAGGGGAACGGCAACGCATAAATCATTCGTTTACGATAACGTGTTTACATTTTCTTTTCTAATGCACTCTATTTGTATGCTAATGTTTTGAAAAATAAAAACCATTGTGCCTTTGCAAAAATAACATCGGGAACAACACAGATTGTATTTTTGCTCGATGTTTTTAATAAGCACGCCCCCTATAGCAATGTTGTAATTACACCTCTGCCCCCTTCGAGGATTAGCAGGTATTATGTTTAAAATCCATCAAAATTGCCCCTAAATATTTAGCTAACCATTTCATTGTGTAGAGATATTCTCTTTACATTATGAATGAAATGAAGTCTACTAAAAACGAAGCTAAAGATAAGCGCATGTCGCTCGTATGTAAGCTGTAATGTCACGGAGCGCGGTCACATTAAAATGTATGCCACCGTTTGTGTTGTGGCATAGTGGCATGCATACACGGAACACGAGGTGTACAAATTACACCGGTGCAACTGTGACTGAATGTGAGCTCTTGACCCATTTCTCTGGTAACGTCAAGCTATCTCAGACTGCCAAATTTCTGTAATAGACTTTAAACCTTGAGCTATAATACTAAAGTACAAAATCGGTTTACATGATTTTGACGGATTTGGGAAGCTTTACGTGCTGTGGTGTACTATTTTCACCTGTCATATAAACGCAGAGAAGTGAACTTTAGAATTTTCCAAGTACCTAATTCCTCATGAATCGGCATCCAGTTTCCCAGTGGTTTTTGTACGGTATCCGTTTTGTAAACGACACACTGTTTGACTATACACTTTGAAAGCATTGCATAGAAATTGTTTTTGCTCACAGAAGCGCTTCTAGGGTTATCAAAGCTATGTGCTGGGGTCGTAATTTAGGTATATGTTTAATATGTAGATAGAAATAGTATCACTTGAAGTTACCCCTGATAGGGAGACATTGCCGTATCCATTATGAGCACTTTGTTTTTTACGGCAGATGGGCCAGGAAAGTGCTCGAGTGGAGACCACGGCTCGGAAGACGAAGCGATGAGCCAGTTGATGCAGGTAGCGAGCTGTCATTCGGCGTGGAGAAGTAATGGGCGGCCTTTGTCCAGCCATGGACGTCTTCCGATTGTTAATGATGACGACGAAACGTTAAAATGTTTGTCATTCATTCGTTTTACTTATATAAGCATATCGGTACTGAGAGATAATACTCTGAACCTAAAGAATGTAAAGAATTTCTGAATACATGCGTTTGTCTTAATTGTTATATCTCTTTTGCCAATATAGTTGCTTACTTTGTATCCTATTACCAAACGGTAAACAAAACCATATCCAGAAATTCAACCAACAGTTACTTCGAAATAATACAGTAATCGGTACATACCTCTAATATGCGGTACAATATAAGAGCAACAAACATACATACGTGCGCTGCAACTTGTTATTTCTAATATCGGACGGGAACGGGCGCAGCTACCTCATTTCATTTGTATTCCACAATGTGGAGCACATTTCGTACAAACACTGGTAACCTCTGAATTGAATCCGTAATTGTAGTAAAACATCCCTTAGCTTTTATTTTGTTAGGTAGTAGATAGTAATGGATTTGTTGGACTGAAGGATGTGACATAATAATATTGTCGAGGGACACCATGACATTTTCATCAACTGTTTGGAGTGCTCATATCCACAAGGTAAGTTGGCAGTGGTTGGATGTGAAGAACTGGAATTGTAATCAATGGCAATCACAGTCGAAATAGAATTAAGTGGACTGATGATGATTAGATCATTAACAGATTTTTTTTTTTTTCGTAGAATACAGTAGAAAGGTCTACTGCAGATGAAGAGAATTTCACCCTGAAAACTAATTTAACAACAACTGAATTTAAAAACAACATCACTAATAACTTTAATTCTGCACTACCAGAACTAAACTTCTTTAATAACACGCCTTCCAAGTACAACTAACACAGAATAGAAAGACACAATGAAATACCGTGATCCATGTTGGAAAACACCAGGTCTGCATTCTGTACTCGTTACCTCGGTGACATGTGTCAGCTGACTCCAGTTTATACAGTACACGGCACTTCTAGCAGACTTAGAAGCTTCATATTTGGAATACATATAGAGTTTAGTGTCTTAATCATGGGAAAACTTAAATATTTTGTAATTTCGGTCCAGTTTTCCAAATACACCAACTGCATAAATAACTTTGTAATCCCATATATTTATAGGTTGGTGGTGGTTATAAATTTAATAGGTGTAGATAGGTACCTACCATAAGGCAAGGGAGGGGGTATAGGGTGGGTAAGGGTGAAGTTTAGCCCATGAAACTGACAACATTATTACTTGTAAAATGGTCGACGTAATGTAAACACATGATTGGACATGTCTTGAAGTACGTCTAATATTTTATAGACAGGGAGTGGGCTTTGAGAAAAACTGTGGCTGAAGCTAATTGATTTAGTATCCGTGACAAGACTTCAGAGGAAGACTACATATAAAAATTAGAAAATATTAAGACCTTAACATTTTTTAGAAGTAGATTGTATCAAAAAGAAAGGCTCTACAAAAAGAAGTGAGATCCCATCAAAAACATTGTAAAAAACCCAAGTCTCGCAGCTCAGTCTTTCTACCGTCAAAAGTTGTGAGATCCAAAACCAAGTCGGTTAAACTATTTAGTGTCTACTTGAAGGACCTTCTGTCTTAAGTTATTACAAAAGTTATTATCATGCCAATATTAAAAATATTTAACGTTTTAAACAAATAGATCGACTGGACATCGCATTCAAAAACATAATATTACGTATTATATTAGATTTTTAGTCTCAACGCCTCACGCGATTGAAACTCTCGTTCAGTTGGTCGCTGGCCCGTCGTGCTGTGTAGTGTGATACATACTAATAATCAAATCAAGCGATGTCCAAGTCGATCTATTTGTTTAAAACGTTAAATATTTTTAATATTGGCATGATAATAACTTATGTAATAACTTAAGACAGAAGGTCCTTCAAGTAGACACTAAATAGATTAACCGACTTGGTATTACATGGATCTCACAACTTTTGACGGTAGAAAGACTGAGCTGCGAGACTTGGGTTTTTTACAGGATGTTTTTGATGGGATAGAATTAAGAGGGTCGACGAAGATTAAATCATTTACAGATTTTTTTGTAGAATACAGTAGAAAAGTCTACCGCAGATGAAGAAAATTTCACCCTAAAAACTAATTTAACGATAACTGAATTTAAAAACAACATCACCAATAATTTTAATTGTACACTACCACAAAAAACATCTTTAATAACACGCCTTCCAAGTACAACTAATACAGAATAGAAAGACACAATGCAATACTGAGATCCATGTTGGAAAACACTAGGTCTGCATTCTGTACTCGTTACCTCAGTGACATGTGTCAGCTGACTCCAGTTTATACAGTACACGCTGTGCACCAACTAGTTACACTGAGAAGATGGGCCCTGGACTGAGTCTTTAAAGATTTATGTGACGTCACACATCGATGCAACTGTACCTACCTATCTATGCTTGGTTGAAGTTTATTTTGTATTTGTTTAATTTTAATTACCTATATCAATTATATAATGTATAAGACTTTGATTGTTACGCTTTACGCGATGATTTAGATTATTGTTTAAGTACGTCATTATATTTGGAGAGTTATCCTCCTCAACAATGGTGGCTTAATTTGCTTTATAGGGTAAAGTGAATCTTGTAAAGTAATAAAGTAAGACTGAAGTTTCCCCAGAACACATTTTATCAAAATCCGAAAAAAATATGTTTAACAGCTCTGTCTATTTTGAAAACAATAGTGTAGATGACCAATTTTTATTTTAATGAAATGACGTAATTGCTCCCACTCCTAAACTTTGATTCGTTTTATCTAAGTATTATTGTCTTATATGACCAAATAAAAAATACGTGTCTAATATTGACTGACGGACTGAATAGATTTTTAATTTTCATACCCCGTCACCACCCCTATTGTCACATTTTTTACCCCAAAAATAATCACGCCAGAACCCCAACAACTTACCCAAGTAATCAAACATCATTCACGCTGTAAATCGCAAATAGGACGAGGGCACTGTTGACAGGCGTCGTGTCAACTGTCAACACGGCTCACTACTGGGCAAACAAGACAACTAGTTTAGGCACCTGATGACAATCCAAGACGCTGGACCTGTGACGACTCATTCAGCACAAACAGGCACTATGGCAGTGTACGTAATAGATTTTAATACCAACCAAGCAATGTAATAGATTTTACAGAAATGGTTCAGTTTAGTTAAGTTACAATTGGCTAATTTCCTACTAGTCAATTCAATTCTGTATACTGAAGACATTTTAGCGAGTTTGTTTATGAAAACAAACATTTACAATTGTGATTGTATTTACAAAATACGTCCTTTCGAAATAGTGATACCTAGCTGCATGAATGTATGTAACGTTACAAGAACATTACTGTACATTACAAACATATCGCCTCTTTTTCATAGATTTCCTAATATCCAATCTTAGCTGACACTGAGCCAATGCAATAATATCCATATACCCTAGAGTCAAGTAATTTACAGTGGAGTTATTTGCAAAAACAAGGCCATCATTACCTTTGAAAATCTTGAACCAAAACAGAACCGGCTTCCCAGTTCCCACGCAATTGACAGAGCAATTCTGAAGGGAGATGGGATGCAGTAATTAGCCCGCATTGCAACATGATTGCCAACCGCACTACGACACGGCTGTCAATGCTGCTAATTTGACATCAAACACGAAAGTAATTGGTGTAACCCAGTGTAACCCGTGTAACCACAACGACACTGAAATATCGTCTCATTTACTTGGGAACACATAACTTGACCGAATTGAAAAGTTTTTTTTTCTTTTACACTCTACTGTATGCTTTGCCTTTCTTATTTGTTCGGTTAAATCTGGGTTTGTATGGAAATTAAAGTAAATCGGTTGAAATACATAAAATAAAACAATAGTTTCAATAAATACCTATGAACAGAAAGCACTGCTAACTGCGTAGAGAACCGAAAACCATTGCAAAATTTACTAATATCAACAAACAACAGTCGCGTTCCTAAGGAACTACCATAAAATTTAGAGTTTACGGTTTCCTAAAGGCTTTGGTACCACTTGTTCATAACAAAATGAAAACTTACGATACTTAAAAGCACCTAAGTCAGAAACAAAGAAGTAACATAACTTGTTCGTCGGTCGCCCCACCAGGAAGCAAGTTGTTACAAGTTAAAAATTATAGCGGCTACTTAGTCTAATATAAACTCCACATGGAACTTTCTAGACTTTTACTAACTCTTTCTTGGATTCTTGATATTGTACTGTAATGTGTTTTATATATTTTTTATGGAATAAGCCGGTAATCGAGTAAACGGATCACCTGATGGTGAAGCAGTCGCCGCCGCCCATAGACACACCAGCGGCGTTACAAGTGCGTTGGCAGTCTTTTGGGGGTTAGGAATTTTAGGGTTGTTGAGGAATCGATAATTGGAAAGACTGGGAAGGGGAATTAAAAAACTCAGTAAACTCAGTCGCACAACGATACACAATACTAGCGTTGTTTCACTTAGGTTTTCTGTGAAGTCGTGGTATCCGCCGTATGAGCCGATCCATTCGTGCCGAAGCATGGCTCTCCCACACTTATTTTTACAATTGTAAGTAAATTACTTTAAATATTAAAAGGTATTTTTTTGCTTTTGGTCTAAGAAGGTCGTCACGAATTTGAAATCAAAGAAGGGTTTGATGTACAGCTTCTATAAAAAACAAACATATACCTAGCAACAATTCCATTTTACGGGTCTGTGATAATCTGACATTTAAAATTGTAGTCCTCCAATACAAGATACCTATAATATTTAGTTTAATTGTGAAATATTTCCACCTGCACACACAATAATATGATTGCACATTAGAGAGGTATCAGAGACATGTATGTAAGTTGCATGAGCTATTGCACCGCCACATAATATTGCTGTAAATTATTGTGTTCGCCCGTTTCAAGCAACACTGAGCTAGCAATACTGACGCATAACTCTACAGCTGGACCGTGGAACCAGTGTTGCCTGACTTTGTGCCTATTTTCTCTAGCAACAAAATTAATTTATTCTTTGAAGAGCAAATGGTTCTGTTAAATAGTTGATATATTTGTGTGTAAAGAATTTCTGTGAAAATTTTAATGGTTAACTAGTTAACTGGATCCCACAGCTTTAGCAAAATACTTACTAAGCAATAAAAAACATTGTTTACTACTTCAAACATTATCTTGCGTACTATACTCATATTTTTATGTAGCTTCTGCTGTGTCTTAGTTGAGAATACAAGAAAAGGAAACCATTTAAATAAATACATTTTAAACATTTTACTTACTTAAAATAACAATAAAATAATTTCTCGCAAGTCATAACATATACAAACCACATCCGACCATTTGCTTTAACAATTCCTGTATCTTACATTACTTCCAGTCCAAATCCTTAATTCTATGCAATTGCGGATGGCAACACCGCCACCGGTGTGACCAGCCGAGCGTCTCAAACTAACGCGTAGTAGCTGGCGAGTTTATGCGACAGAGGCGCTGTTTATTTGATTGTGTTGCCATACTGAATTTACAGGCTACACTCATGAATGGCCCCAACCGACCAGCTATTCTTTCATTTAAATTTAGTGTTTTCAAATGATTGAATAACAAACAAACGCATATGTGTTTAGAATATTCTAAAGGATGTATAATGATATATGAGATAGAAGAAAATGGCATACCTAAATACTAAACTTTAATTCATAAAAGTCAAAATAAAATTGTTATTAAAAACTGTTTTCGCTCTAACTGGTTTGTGCGTTCTGATTGGTTGGTTTCTACGAGTCTATCAGAGTTCGAGAGATATTTAACACAAAATTGTCCTTCAAATTTAATATACATAGTATTGTACTTACTACGTAGTGGCATTGCGTATAAAATTCAGAAATAACTGATAAAAAGTGAATGGTTTCTTTAGTTTTTTAGATACTAAAATGTGAAAAACCTTCTTTTCGTTAACTTTTAACAAATAGACAGGAACTTTAATAAGTTGTTTATTAAATACACAGTTTTACCACATAGCGTCGTTTTTATTGCTATGTCAATTGGTATGAAATCAAATTGTATGCCTTATATAATGCATAATGTTTTTCAATAAATCGAAAGGATAACTTATTCAACGTACGTACACATTAATATTACAATGTAACTCCAACAGAAATGTAAGAAAAGACAGAAATATTAAAGCAGGCACTACAGTAAAATGGGAACATTTTAGTTAAAAGACTTTCAAAGAAATTACCCTCAGCGGTTAATAGTAAAGCACTCCCGTAAATAACAACTTAGTTCCCAGTTCCCAGTCTGGACGTGTTGCACTGAATACTACACACAAATGCCACACTTTTTAATTTTAAAAAGCTCTCCGACTGATTGGCCCGTAACAACTGTTACTTGTAAAGTAAACTTGGGTTTTATCTCAACGAATAAATCTTCGGGTCATTCGCTTCAAGAAAATAAAGTGTAAAAATCTGTTTCTTTCTTATCTAAGATTTTCGTAAAAATAAAATATAAATAAAAATGGTCTCCACCAACAATAGTTGAATCAGTACGAGTATAAGCAATACGTAATAATATTTTATCTTATTGCATCTATTTTTCAGAATGAAAGCAATTTAGTGATAGCAATTTTTATCTCCAACAAAAACGCTCTTACCGAAAATAAAATTAATGTGGCCGTCACCTTGTAATTCTCATTTCACACACGATGTATTTATATGTTCACAGAGACTTTGAAACTGAAATATGTTGCGAGCCATAAAGACCACCCGTTGGAGGACATTGCCATTGTCGTTAATGTTTATATCGCAAAGAGGGAAAGAGACAAAATATTTTTTAATAAATACATACGTACTACCAATTTGACAGTGAGCCAGCAAGGTATGTTCGTAAACATTATATTTTGGCCGTAAAACATAACAAGCTTATAAAACCGCTACATAATCGCGGAGGGTCCCGATGAGGGTCCCAGAGGAACCATTCTGTGTGGCTCGCCCCGAAAATTACTCGGCCAACGTAATTTTGAGCTTTTTCCTTTTGTTATTCTTTAAGGCCTCCCGAGATTTGCGACGTTATGATCTCATTTTGAGTTATGAGAAAAAACTCTTAGTTGGTCCCGCCTCGCGAAATCATTGTCCATAGGATTAGGTGCTTACTGGGAATTGGGGGTATTTTAGAAGGAAGATATCTTTTTTATTTCGTGCTACAATTTCCTTGTTTGGACGTATTTTAATTATTCAACAAATTTAATTATTTATTTCTTTTGTTCGTAGAAACATTGCATAAAAAGGAAACCAGCATTATATTTCTTCTTTCATAAAGCCAAAGAAGGCTTATCGCATTATTAGAAAAGCACCTTACGCAAAGTTCCATACTTTGATAAGTATCCATAAAAGTATTTCTGCAGCTGCCAAACTTTTCTTAGCAGGCATTTCAGCATCTATTGGGAATAAATGACTACTTCCCTTTTATTACAAACGTGTCCCCAAGTTAGTGGTAACTTTGACTGCCTTTCTTATTACCGCAGAAAATAAAACCAGAACTTAGTGAGGAAGTTTGCGAGTCTTTCTTGCACCGCATCTTCGAACGACACCTCTGGGCCGCATTTTGTCCAGGTTTTATCTATCTTATTTACTTTATGTTTGTAAGGCTGCATTTGTTACTTTCACCTCATATTCTCTCCTAACAAATATAATCTCGAATAAAAGAAACTCAACAAAAATAAACCGTTATTCCAAGCTTTTAAAATAAACCTGATCAAAATAATAATAATCATGTTTTGTGACACTGGTTTCAAATGGACGCACTTCATCGTTATTCGTGAAAACATATCGACACCGTTTATTTATTGTGTCACAAATATTGAACTAATTTTTAAAACAAATATCGATGATGAAAATGATTCAGCTTTTCAAATATTATGTGTGGGATGAAAAACTACAATTGTTATGCAAGGTTTGTGTGGCAAATCGGTCACTGTGGTTTTTAAATTCATAGATTGGAAAGAGAATGTGGTCGGATTCACACATTTGTTATGACTCCAATTTGTGTGACGTTTCGGTACGTCGCGTCGACGCAGCGTGTACGCCGCGCCGCTGTCCCCCCGCATCGCGCGCTGTGTGAAAGCGGCAAATCTGTTGTAACATCGGCTTAACAGCTTGAACTTCACGCGTGGCGCAAGTTACGACCTAACTTTAAGTGTGTGTTTTAAACTAACGACCTCACTTGATAGCTTGTTTTAAGTTGCGCAGAAGAATTAAACCGTCTGGCTTCCTAAAAATGTATTCAGGATGTTACATTTACAATGTTTCAGTTTTATTATTCCAGGTCTAGTAACTTAGGTATGAAAAATATAACTTAGTTATGTCCTGAAGTAACATAATATATTATATCACGTGATACATACAAAGTGTAGGTATCAATTACAATGCCAAAATAAATGTGTAAAAAACCTTTAAACATTGTAACTACCTACTCAAGTTTCATTTCAGTATTTCACTACTCGTATTATTATGTTGTAGTTGCTTATCTACTACTAGTTGACAACACCATAAAATTCAACCCAATAAAATCGCTACTCGCTCATGACTCAGCACACATCGACTGGATAAAAGCACTCAGCACTAGCAAGCAAACCCGCGCGTCCACTAAAATTGCGCTGTGCAACAACAAAACTTTGCTAGCGTCTCAGTGACAACTAACTGTAGCCTAATCCGAACCGACATAAAACATGACATTGCAATACATTGCTGGTCATGTTACCGCGGACCCTGAATGCTACGGTAACAAACACGAAATGATTTATTAACATCATTTAGGATATCGTCTAACTTTCCAACTTCACAAAGATATTTTGCATAATTTATCGACTATTGTTACAATGATTTGGTCAATAGAATTTACGCATAATCATCAATTTGGGATCACCAATCAAACAAATATAATTGGGTCTCCAGTAATTTCAACCACACGACGAAATACAACGCGAACGTTCGAGCCGTGATATTCGTGCCGAAGCACGGCTCTCCCACACTTGAAATCACACAATAATTAATTCAAAAAATGTTCACTCACTAATTCGAACGTTAATTTGACGCTCTATTCTTCAATTCTCTCAACTTTGAAATTAGAACACCAATGTTGTTCACAAATAACTCAATATCTCTACAACAACAGTTCTAGAAACTATTGAAACTGAAGATAGATAAACGAAATGTATCTGAACTTATTTATTGACAGGGAAATGGTAGGACTTATCGCTCCCTACAGGTTCCAAGAAACAAATTAAGGAAATACAAGTTATATACTCCATTTAATAACTAGTTTCCTCTCAGTTGTTTCTTGTTCAAGATACGAACAATCTATTGGGCTCAGGTGCTCGATCGATTCGAGTCCGACAACCAGTCAACGATTGTAAATATATAATATCAGTGTTCGCACAAATAGCTTAGCAAATGTACTCCTTTTTAATGATTATAAAATAACATAGTTTAACACTAGCATTACGATTATGAATCGCTTTATATCAGCCACATAAATCACATCTGTATATCAGAAATGATTCATCTTTTCATACTTGATTTGATCATAAAATTTTACAATTCATCTCACAATACTGAGCTTTCATTTCAAATAAAACTCCTTATTGATACCAACCGAATATCATTTTCACTACACCGTCTTTGAGAATATTACCTCGTTCTAAACTCCAATATAATTTGAAGAAATCGCATATTTTTGATCGGAGGAGGTAATTCGCAATGATTGGGATCTATACAATTTCACAGTGAGTGAACGCAAATTTCTTTTAAAATTTCTTTGTAACCGTTCCTCCGTCCAGACTTTTATAGTCGTCTAGTGTCGCCAGGGCTGCCACCACGGCCCGTTATCTTCGGATTTGTGAGGAAACGAGACATAAAGCCCGCCTGAACGGAGCTCGAAATAAGGATTTTGGTGACACACACAGATTCCTTGTATAGATTGCGTATCAATGGAAACGTCCCCATCTAGAGAGTTAAGTTTTCGAACAGATTGTGGCCGATTTTATTAACAACCTCCGGCTTTGTGGAGGACAGAAACAATTTTCATTTTAAATTCGTTAAGCGTCAGTATCTCTTTTGTGTATTTTACGGTATTTCTTTTACAGATATTTATTAATCATTTAATAGTAGCCGTATAACAATCTTGGCGCATTGCATTGCACTGTCCTTGAAGGCAATACAAATCTAATCAAAATAAGTAATCCATCTGGTACACGAACCGTCAAAACTATACCCAAAAGTGGTGATACAAAAACAAATAAAAAGACAATAATATTTTATTTCCAAGCATACATTTTATAGTCTCCCGAAATCTTAACGATTGGCCCCTTAAGGACTTTCATGAATAAAAAGACTCAGTCGATGAAGATTCGATATGAATTTTAGATGAAGTAATGTAACTTTTTCGAACAAAAAAATTCAATATTATCTAAAAAGGATCGTCTTTTACACAAAGTGTACCCAAAAGTGCTATTTTGGTATCTAATAATTTATGAATGAAATTTTACGAATTCTTTAATTAATACCTAAGTTCTATCTTAATTACGAAATTATATTTTGTACTAAAGAAGTTTTTGTTACTGTAAACGCTATATTTATCTTGATTTTACATCCCAATAGTAAAACGAACTCAAGTACTTTACATGATCCTTTGCGAGTGAATAGAAAAACAACACCATCACATATCACATAGGAAACAAAGTAGCTCATTTAATTTCGATATTAAAAGACAATAATGACATCGCAAATTCACAATTCGGAAGCAGCAGTCACATTTCTCGCATGAATATGGAATAACATCGGCGCTAAGTTAATATGTATGAATGTAACTTGTTAACTCGCACCGGCTCCGCCAGATGGCATCGGGGTCCCCCAAATGTCCCACCTCACTCCACTTTATAATTCAAAGATTTGCTCGCGACGAATAAAGAGGCGTCTTCTTTAAATTATTCATGTTTAAGACACTCTGCGTGCACTTGTCTGCAAGAGTTTTAATATTTCTTACCAACATTTTTGTTGAAGATACCGAGGGGACTGCATTCTCTTGAACTTTGGAACGATTTGTAATTTAATCATGTTAGTTGATAACATTTTGTTGCGGGCCCACTGAGCTGCGGTATATCTAATGTAGAGAATGTTAAGGATCTTTTAGATTGGACGTGATGGAAAAATGGGAAGTCAACTAGAAGTGTATGAACATACTTTGATAGGATTAGAACTATAATTTGATATAAATATCACGCACATGTATTTTTGGAGTTGTATGAGCACGTGCACAATACATAACTACAGTAATTTTTAATTTAGCTACTTCGCAATTTCACAATAAACGTTTTGTGAGCTAAACTATAAACCGCAGCGTTACCGCCGCGCGTTAAACCTACAGCCAACTCTAAAAGCAAATCTGTTCTTCTTTTATGAATAGTAAAATAAAACATTAAAGTAGAATTAACTACTTTAGCGATATAAATTCCATCATAATTTTCTCCGCCACTGTTACCTTTCCGCTCAGTTTTACGGTGGACGCATTACTGCAGTCTGGTGCGGGTATAAAACAATTCTTATTAAATGACCGTTCCATTGTTAAATATTTCTTAAAGAAAAATAGACATGCATTTTATGTAGCCTTATACATATTCAAGAACACAATCAAGCACTCGCATAATTTATTGTCGACAATTCTTTCCCTCTGTTACGTGACAACGTTGGTGTACAATATCGAATCGGTCCCGTGTAGGCGTCGTTTTCCTAAAAAGGAGCGATGTTACATCGACGAACGATAAATCAGATGCCTATTGTTGGAGGAAAGTCGCAAATCGTAAGCAAAGCCGCGTCTGAATATTGTAAGACCGCTCTTTTCGAGTCGCCCCTCAATAAAATCTCACAAATAAAACCGTATTTAGGGACGTAGCGCCTTGAAAGACATACATTCATTATTTGACAATTGGATTATGATGGGACAGGAGTATACAATATTATTTATGTCCTCCCATAGTGGGCTATGGCGTGGACATGGAGGAAAATCCGCAAGATATTTCCTGAAAAAACAAATTGCCTGCTTGATAAATTATTTCCGAAACCTCACCTTCATGGTCCTATTTGGTCTAGTGATCGTAAGGGGTACCTAATGGGAAATCAATCGTCAGATTTTGTAATCTTGCTACATAGCGCTTGAGCCCCGATCTCACAAAATTTGCATTCCTAGTACCTACTGTTGAGACTGGCATATTTAGACAAACAACTGATTTTGATTTTTACGCATCAACAGAATAGATTACACACATTATAAACTAAATCAGAGGAATAATAGTTCAACTGTCTTCCATTGTTCAAAACTCCACATGCAAAATAGGTTCTGAAGTATGCTTCCATTTATCAAATCAAATACGACTCTAAACACGGCAAAACGGAGAGACACGGTGCCAATATAAAATGCTGTGACTACTTCAATTGGCGAGACGTAGCGAGCGCTAGAATTTCAGCGCAAAGCTTACAATAGGACGCCTAATATCAAAACCGATAGATTTTCTATTCAACTATTGAAGAAAATGTAAATGTGAAAGGCATAGCTTAGAGATAAGAAAACGATCTTCAACGTAGAAAGTACCTATTAGGTACGAAGTTTTAATATCTTTAAACATTTTAGTTATGCAAAATGAAACTAAAATCTCTGTCATCATCTCCCTCACATTATCCCCCGTACCCCTCCCCGTGCTATGTGATAGAAAACCATGCCTTACTATTAAACAAAGAATGAAGAAACATTCTGTCTGTTTCTATTCAAATAACCATGAATCTATTCAAAAATGCTTGGACAGCTTTTATTGCGTAGCAGTAAGTACTATTTTCTTACTAACTTATTTAACTCTTATAATATCAAACCAGTAGTAAAGTCTTCGACTCCAGAAGGTCGGAGTGCAACAATTTAAGATCTAGCGCCATTTATCAGCCACGGCTACCATCTCATGATGTAACGGACTTTTTTGTTCAAAGACCAGTTGCCCTCTCTCACGATCTTGCAACATCAGTTTAACTTTAACGGTATGAGAATAGAACACGATATCGCAGATAGGGTATAGCACTTGGAATAGTCCACCTAGATGTACCTATAGGCGCCCGATGGCGTGGATAGCGAAGCAATGCCTTGCTTCCCCGATGTTATTTGCAAGCTGCGCCGTCAAATTGTAACGCCAAGCTTTTATTTGTTGCATGCAAATATTTTCTAGAATTGTAAAAACATTTTCCTCATACATCGGGAATTACTTGGAAATAAAATAAAAAGAATTCTTCAATAAAATATGACAAATCAAACTCAAGCAAAGGAATAATGTTACGTACAACGCAATGTGCCGTCGCGTCATCGGTAACGATATTTTACCAATGTATATGTATACCATCAAATCGAAACAGATTGCTTATTTATTACATTTGCTTACGTATCGCTCACACTTCTTTGCGATTGGTTTCTTATTTTGATGGCTACAAAAAAAATGTTTCATAATATAACAACATCAACAGTTCGTGAAAGTCCACTGTTAGACAATAATGATTTATTTTCTTTTTAAAGGGAAAAATAACAAATTGCTTCATTGGGTCCTATCACGTAGCGGTGTTCCTCTAAAATCTATAAAATTTAATTTGCGAATGCCGTCCTTTTTTAAAAGATTCTCCGGGAAAACCTTCGTCTAACGTGACGTCATCTCATAAAGGTCAGTTCACACTCGCGCACAGAGCACGGCGCGCCGCGTGCGAAGTTCGTGAATAAATTCGAGCAATTCCCGACCTGCCTTTTACGAGCTGAATGAAGTATGAACTCAGTACGTGCAGAGGAGGCTTTACTACGCGGAAAGTAAAAAAAAATCTAATGAACTCGACTTTATTGCTGTTAATAAAACGTAAGGAAAGTAGTTCACGCTCACGGCACTAAACATTACACCTCATAGTTGATTTGTTACAAAAGTGACGTTAGTCTAGCGTGCGATGAATACTGCTCCATTTTATGAGCCGTCCAGGTCACTTTCTTTTAGTACTATCATACAAAGATTATACGTTTTTACGTCATAAAGTTTACTATCTCAGGAATGACATATTATTTATAAAATGTACGAGCACGCGTCTTTTTCATTCGCTGTATGTAGCGGAGCAGTAAAGTATAGATAGGTCCTTAAATAAATTATTGTGGTGATAAAATCTTTCTCGCAAACCGTTTCTTCTAAAAATGTGATGATTCATAGGCTTGATGTAGATGAAGATGTGGTAATAAAACTCGAAATGTCTACATGAATATGGTTAACATTCAAATGACCTAAACAATTCGTTAGTTAATCAGGCATACTAATGCAATAGTCGGCTCATCCCTTATTGCTAGCGAATTGTATTAGAGTGAAAAGTGAGCGAAGTTAAGTACAAAAGTATTTAACATTATTTCGCCCCATTTACTTTTCTTGTAGGGCTAACTAAACACTCTCTCTCAATGCTGAAATCATGAACATAATTTCTATCTACTCTATCCAAAAATAAATACATGATTAGCACACAAACTCAGAGTTCTTCCTTCTGAACAATTACCAGAAGCAGCCACTCAGACGCACCCCATACAAACAATGCCTACACACCAGACTTCACTTATTAATTCCGCTCACGTTTGCTCCCGGATTATATTCACTCATTAACTAAATTGTTCAACTGATCGCTTTAATTTTTGTCTTTTCATTTAATTTTGTCGTGTTTTCCTATCTGGATAAGCCGGTTTAATCCGGTTCGGGACGTTTAATTTATTATTAAGTATTTCGCAAAGTATCGGTATAAAGTAGCAACGATAAAACCACAATTAATTTGCAATGTGTTATCTTTTAAACGATAATAATCGTAAGTAGGAATTAAATGGGTTTAATCGCCGAGATGGCAGTTAGTCTAAAGAAATTATAGTTCATTAAAATGTATAAGATTGTACTTCTTTATATTGTAAGTACTGTTAATAGAGATAAGTTCTTGAAAGGAAACTTGCCATTGCTTAAAACTTACATTTAAAAGAATATCTTCTGCTGTGATTTTATGTTACATTGCATACATTGTAAAGAAAATAATTATTTTTGTAACGGGAAATTGTGGCTGAAACCGCTTACGTACCTACTCATTATTTAGATACAAATCCCATGACAGATTTTCTTAAAACTTTCCAAGAGAAAATGCAGAAAATATGACATTTATTTTAAGACACTCGAACGATGTTGCATTTTGTCAATTTCCATAAATCGCTGAGCAAGCAAAGGAAGCTCATTCGTTGTCAACACGAGGGACAATCACGGACATAAATCAGAAACAACATTAACATCCTGTATCGTTCTTTGTTTTGTGAAAACACGCCATTTATTTTGCTTTACCTTGCCAAAGTCTATTTTTAAAGCAACGTTGTTCAAAACGATCCTTTGAAAAACAATTTCCGTTGGCCCGGCTGGGTCCGGGTACGCTGTACAAGTAACAAGATAGATAGCCATATAAATCTCCCATGTGTCTAATTGACGGGTACGAAGTGAGGCCACCCCGTCCCGACCAGACTTGTAGAACTGATTCACTTACCTCATTTGGAAAAAGTGTTGTAAGTAATGTTACAGTCTTTGTTTCCACCTTAACTACTCAGTTCAGACGCGAAAAGTTTCCACGTTTCTCCGTGAAATTGCTAGATTAGTGCGGTCAGTTTGTAAGGTGAGGTGAGGTGAGGCCGATTGAAGACGTGGTTCCTTACGTTTGTACCTACATGAGTCAGTCGACTATGCCTGTTCAGAATTACTTAAATGAAATGAGAATTCATTTCAACAGAAACTTTTGTTAGATATGACAAATTAAACTTTTTCTTTTCTTTTTTCAAATCGGCTGCCTTTTTTACCCGACTGCGCCAGAAGGAGGGTTATGTTTTTCGAGTGTATGTATGTATGTATGTATGTATGTATGTATGTATGTATGTATGTATGTATGTATGTATGTATAATTGTTTGGCACGCTCTGCAGCCTAAACGGCTTGATGGATTTTGACTTGAGAGGTGTCGTTAGATTCGTATTTACTGTGAGAGTGACACTGGATATATCAAAATTAAAAAAAAACAAAATGGCGGATTTTTGGCGCCAAATTCGAATATTTCTCACTCTCTAGCCTAAAAGGCTTGACGGATTTTGATTTGAGAGGTGTCGTTAGATTCGTATTTACTGTGAGAGTGACACTAGATATATAAAAATAATAAAAAAACAATGGCGGATTTTTGGCGCCAAATTCGAATATTGCTCACTCTCTAGCCTGAACGACTCGATGGATTTCCGCTTTATAGGGGTCGTTTGATTCGTATTTACTGTCAGAGTGACACTAGATATATCAAAATGAAAAAATAATAAAACTAAAAATAAATAAATAAAAAAAGTAATTTAAAAAACTAAAAAACCCGACTGCGTTTCTTTATAATATTAAAATGAAAAAACCCTAAAACAAGAAAGTAATCGTAAAATTTAAGCAGTCGGGACACATTCTAGAAAGCAAGCCGTATGTGCCCTCACAAAGTCTTTATATTTAGAATGTGTCCCGACTGCTTAAATTTTACGATGACTTTCTTGTTTTAGGGTTTTTTCATTTTAATATTATAAAGAAACGCAGTCGGGTTTTTTAGTTTTTAAATTACTTTTTATTAAAAAGTTTTGTGCTTAGATAAGCAATTCGTTTACTTTGAAACGTTTTCATCTCACATGTAATTTTTTTTGCACATTATTCTTGATATTTATCTCGCAGACAATTTAAAAATGTCGTTAAGATTCATATCAAAGTTCTTTTTGTACACTTGCGTAAAACTAAAAAACGATCGAGCTTAGTCATGATTAATAAGTTTTTCAGTAAAGGTAGACCAAATAGAATCGTGTGTGTATAGAAGTAGAAGCTCTTAGCCCGAATCCATTAAATATTCCCGGCTAAGTTTATGTGGCTGCTCCCAAAAATCCTTCGTAAGAAAGTTATTTATTTGTCCGTTCACCTCACTTAACCTTGTTGCTTAAATCACCACACTAGTTAATGAGATGGCTCTTATTTAGTGCGTCCTCGCTAAGAAATATCGTGCAATACAACTTTACTTAATTATCTAGCAATTTCCCAAGTACACCGAGATAACAGGCTCCATAATCTTAACCGAATTATCTTAGTTTTTATGAAGCAATTAGCTTACTTAGTTTTAAGTGGGCATGCGTAGAATTAATTGTCGTTGATTGCAAATCTCATCAGTAACGTCTGTAAGGCAATGCATTACAGTAGAAGCTTAAATGAGAGAGCTTGCCATTTAATCATCGTAAAAGGGACATAAATCCCAATTACACGGCTTATTATTTCGAAAAAGGCTCAGAAAGTCGCGATGTGACGGAGTCCGAGGCAGGACAATACGGTACCGCTGAAATATTAGCTCGGGGACCAATGCGATGCCGAACGAAGATCTAGTCAGCCTTAGCAACAATTTAGTACTAAGACTGTGTCGTTTTATTTCAGACATTGTCCATCTCTCATTGAAGAGCAAAGAGTTGTTTTCCTTATTAAGATCTTGTGTAAACTCGTTTTATTGAATGTGCTTCTTGCGATCTTTGCCTCCATTGTTTTATTTTCTGGCCGTATGGCATCTATATTTACTTAAGTAAACCCATTAAAACGGTCAATGTCACTTAAGATACTTGAAGACTGTCCAGAAAAAAAATTCCGGCCGAATAAAATGTTTGAGGTCCAAGAAACCGCACTGATTGCACAAAGGGGTCCCGCGAGACTGAATTATCGTCACGTACTCCTGCCACCCCACTTCGTTAGTTCGCCTGATGACGTGTGCCGAAACATCCCCCCCATACATTTGCAATTCCATTCACAAACTGTTACGATCATCATACATTTATTTGGTGAAGCGTTCATCTCCGAGTCACGAAAGATGATGGCGATGGACATGTCTGATTAGATACAAATGGCGTTATTTTGGTCCAAATCATGATTTGTTGCATAAACTGTCTTATTAAGAGTTATACAAAGGTTACCATAATGATTACTACTTTAAAAAAATCTATTCTATCTAGTAAATTGGATCTAGTAAAATAAAAAAAAGTGACCAACAAACCTAAAGAGTCGGGATTTCTAAGCAAAAAGTTATAGTGAGAAAGCTTATACAAAGAGATATAATGCTTAACGTATAATACTTCACTTTGGTAAAACTGTGGTCGTCGTGACAAACTCTCCGGATATGACCAGGAAATTAACCTCATTCCGAATTTTCTTTTTTACGCGAAAATTCTTTAACACCCTGTGAGAAAGAAGTGACTTAGCTGATCTTAGTATGTCTATGTGCTTACATTGTATTTGTATGTAGTATTTACTCCCCGATCGGATAAAGAGTCATAAAGCTAAATGTTATACACAAAATTCGATTACACTAAGTGCGGGTGCTGTGCGTAAGATCCTGTTACTCGGAATGTCTCTCAGTAAAAGACAATGGCCTTTACTACAGACCTAAGATAGGACATAGATAAGCGGAATAACCTTTCTACTGGCCTTTGACGTTTACTTAACATTATCGCAAAAAAGACGGAACCGAACGGAAGAGAATCGCACATTTTTGGTTAATTCTACCCCCAACTAAGTAATTAATTAAATCAATATCGCAAGAAGCCCAAAAAATTAACACAACATTTTCAAATGCCTATAATGACTTCTTTTAATTAAGCCCCGCATTGCATAAACTGTTCGTTGCTAATTAAAACACTGCTATATTAATTAGAAACCCTTTTAGAAAATATAATTACTTATTTTAATAACGTCGGCTGCCTAAATGTAATACAGGAAACTCGCCTAAAGAAAATTCTCGCGGGATTTGAATAAAAACGCACGGTTTACGTTAAAATAAAGTATTATTCGCCTAATTAGGGAGTTTTTATTATGAAATGTTCGCTTCGGAGCCTTTGTGGGGAACTACAATGCGCTGGGAATTGCATTTGATCATTTTCTGTGTTCTGTTATTAAGAAATGTATACAGAAGAGGACAATTGCAACGATAACGAATGAGAGGGGAGAGGAAGAAGCTTTGTGCAATCAGCGCGTTTTATTCGCCGTCGACGTGCCGATGCCGGGGACTCTTCGCCGAGGGTAATTGTGATAACACGATGTCGTCGGCTCTCCAAAACGTGTCTGCAATCGCGATCATCATTTGCACGTTTGGAAATCTAAAAATCTTCGTAGCTTTACAGATATCGTATCAGAGAGTAGGTAAGGTCTGTTTGAGTTACCTTTCCTACATACATATGCATGGAATTAGCATTCGTTTGTTTAACGTCGGAAGGTTTGATTTGAATACACTCTGTGCTTTGTTTTAATGTAGCCGGCAGTGGCGCTATCAACGCAAAATTAACTTAAATTCACATTTACGCCCAAATATGTCCTATTAAAATGACACTATCAATATAAAATACAAGTTTAACTAACATGGAATCACAGTTAAACGACCCTAAACGTGCATTTGGTAGGTTTTGGTGCCAAAGATAACATAAACAGCCTGGAACCGCACAAATACTTGCTTCACGCATACTAATGTGTCCCATGCGGCTATCGGCTGGCCAATAGCCTATATTATATCGACTCGATAAGTTTTACTCTAGTATCGGCAGTAAATCGGGAGATATATTGTTGGTTTGTACAACTTTATGGGCCGATAAAGAAGTGTTTTGCATATTATCTAACTGTCGAGGCCACTGTTTTCGAAAACGAGGTTAATGAGTTAAAAGCACAGACTAGACGTGTCCTGAATGAGTTAATGCATATTGCATAGCGCTCTGTTTTGTATTTAACAGAAAGGTTTCACTTATCTATGTAAGCCAAGTCGATACGCGCTGCACCCCAAACCAATTAACTCGGAAATTAATAGAATGGCACCCAAATAATTAATTTAACCTGCAATAGTCGAGGAATGGAGTGAAGTAGTTAAAAACATCGTTAAGCACATTGTCGGAGGCGTTTAAGTCGGCTGAAGTGAAAGTTTTCACGTTACGAATACTTGAAAAGTCCATTACACGGTTGACGGCGTCGACGTCGACCTTACGACGCCAAGTTGTTTGTAATTACACAGACATAGCCCCGAGATTTCATTTAAACTTCGTGACAGCACCCGCCGTTGACAGCTCTTTCTGCAATTGTTAACTTCTTAGAAAAATATTATCATAGTCGCAGCGTACCGCGCCGTGGCCGCGCTCTCAGCCGCGGAACACCTGACTTGACGCTTCCACTTTATAACTGCTATTTGCTACCGAGACTTGAATTATGAAGTGCTTCTTTTCGACTTTGTTTTAATTATTTGCATTTTGTGCTTTGCTTTTAGCATTAGTCTTATTTAATTAAAGTGATTCGTTAGTAATTCTTTATAGTGAATCCGAAGTGTATTTGCAAATCACTATCAAAAAAAAAAGTTTTTTCAGTTATTACAAATTCTATTTATTCTAGCAACAAACAACTAAAGAGTAAGTTAATCTAAATTTTCAAGAATTTCCATATAATCAGGTAGAAACTGTAACATAGGAACAGTTGCTCTTGTTTCCGATGTAACCTCGCGACAGTAAGCGGATTGGCATGCCTACATAGTTGTGTAGTGAATTAATAAGTTAGCAGTTCATGCATATTAAGGCTCTAGACAACCACGACTCTACATATTCATATATGAACTGTTTCAAAGCAAACTAAACACCTTGAGACGGGTTCGGTTAATGTATGTAAAAGGGAAATTAACAAATTTCACTATCGATAAGTAAGTAGGTAGAGGATTACAAATAATTACAATAGAAAAAACCTTCATGACTGTGTTTAGTGACTTAAAACAAAAGAATGTTTATCCATCAACGGTAGCCAAGAAAGTACTAACAGTACTAATGGATGCTTTTCACCAGTTCTATCATTATAGTGCCATTCTAGTTAAGTTAATCTAGGGATCGAAGTCCAAAAAAATATATAGTTTTTCCTTATCACTTTAATAGAAATTACTAGATAATAGATAATAAGTAGATACCTATGTTTGTATGATTAACACTTATTAGTCAAAATATTTTTCATAGTCATGCTTGTGCAATGTATACGTATTACGTTGTATAAAGATATTTGCGTAGTAATAAAAAACACATTTAAACATAGCTCCTCTTCTGCTTTATGACACCCTTTTTACTGAAAAATATTACGAAACCATTTCAGCTGCTAGCCGTTAGCCGTTAGCTATCCTTGCCGTTAGATTTCAGAATGGCAAACATTTAATTTCAATGTCAGTTTGAAAACTCCGATGTGGATTTTAGGCAAAAAATCTATGAATTCGTACATATTTTTACGAGGAACGTAGATGGATCACTCAAAAATTGGTTCCAATTAAAATTCGTACGGTTTGAGTGGCGCACCCGCTTCGCCGGGCGCCGGGAAACACCGCCATAACCAAACTAGCTTGCTACCAACCTCTTCGGAACGTAGACTCTTCTATAATTTGATTATAGCTACAACTTCGCTTAAACATTACCATGGCACATCCTTGGCATAATGTTTTAATTTATAGTAGGAAACTACTTAGTAGTGAAAACTATTTATTCAAATACCTTGTTTCTTCAATGCTATCTTCAGTTTAATTTCCTTGCACGATCCAAGACGGCAATGAAGTTTCATATCCTTGAGTGAAACGATTCGGGCTTATTCTTTATTCCAATTCTTTATTTGGTTAGTCACCATGAAAATCCCAACATACAAGATTGGTACTTAAGTTGTGTTTTTTAAATTTTGTTGTCCTAATATTATTTTAAATTGAATGACAAATATCTAATCTCAAAAATACTGATGGAGACGTACACATAGGTACTACAGATTCAGCTCAATATCTCTGTAAGGAAAAGCTCATGTCCAACAATGAAGTTGGCTTACTGCCAAAAGGAGGACTAGATTCATTCCATTCAATTAAATACAAAAAATAGAAATACCTGACATAGCATCTCGTTGTACTCTATTTACTCGAATCTCTGTTGATGTCTGACAAAACAACAAAGCTCCGTGATGATGTGTCAACACAGAAACATAATCTGACACACAATATTATTGCCTACTTCTTGCAAATAATATATTGTTGATTGTATGTTGTTTGGTAAGCATTACGTATATAGGTATGTTTTGACTACCGCAATGACATCAATAAAAGAAACAAGTACTCATCGATATGATTTTCCTCCTATCCATAAGTTGGTACCTATACCTAAGTACCAATATTTTTATCTTACCAGCGACGTTGAGTCTTCGTACCTAACTCGTTTTTGCACTTTCGACCATCTCGAATACTGAATCTTCCCATTTACGGATAAGGGTAGTTTAATACACTGTCATCTACACCTCCCTACTTTATTCCAAATCTCAAATAAAACACAATTTCTCCATTTTTCAGTCCTAATTTATGAACAAAACTAGTCATCTTAATTTTCATCTTAAGGTCCCGAATTCAAATAACCATCATTATAATGATTTATGAAATCGCGTCCTAATTAGGACAGTCGACGTCTCTCGAGTCTAAGGGGACTTGGAAAATGGACGGACATAGAACGAGGTCATTCATCTGAGGTCCCAACTTAATCTGAATCTCTGTAACCGTTCTGGACTGAAAACGATTGATGCCAGCTGTGCTTTATAACACGAATTGTTTAATTGAAGTTGATTTATTACAAGTAATTAATTTAGATTTATACTAAGTAGGTGCTCATTATACTTACAAAATACGTGGTTCAATGAGTGCAGTGTCTGTAAGTTCCTTGGTATAAAAGTACTGCGTGTTTTGCATGCGACTTTAATTTGCATTTCGTAGGTACCTAGTGTTTGTAGTGTCGAGTTTTATTTCTGTCTACTTCACCTCTTCAATTAAATCCCTATACATCCCTCACAGCCAGTTCGTGAGCCATAATTGCATTCGTTAAACCCTAAAATATTCATGCACCTCCGGTGTAAGGATGGGTAATCGATCTCAATACATGCAATAGCCGCTTTACCAGCAGTCTGTACCTGCAAGCTCAGTACACGTATACATTAATATTGCTTCGAGACCAATAAGGCTGTTTACAAACGCGCTTTGTACTTTGTGGCTGGCTTGCAAACAAGCCTGTCCCATTATTGCACCATTGTGTGCCATCTAGTGTCTGGAAATTTTGCAATTAATATGGGCTTGTAACCACGCCTCAGTACAGCTGATTAAATTCATGTGACGCCCACTACTCTGTATATTGTGACGCCGGTCATAGTCGAGATTGATGGGTTAATAAATATTGTGCTACCATAATGAGGCTTTTTGTTAATTAATGTTGGGTTTCGAAAATTTTTCAGTTCAATTTTATTTACAAAATAAATTGTGAAGTTTTGCAGCTTTCTAGCAGGATTTATATTATTATAGAGTTAACATCTTTTTACATTGTTTCAATAGATGCTCTTTGCAATAAATTCACTGACACTCCATCGAATTACTACTTAATCCTTTACCAAAATAAATGATGCAATCTACCAACGTTTCATACGAAATACATTTAAAATGTAATTACAATTTACAAATAATAATGGTTGAGCGCAAAGGTGGAGGCTTGATTGGTTGAGTGAGACCGCGAAGTGCGGGCAGGCCAAACTTTCTTAATTAACTCGTTATTGTGCAGTGCACGAAACACCGCGCTGTGTAAGCTCTAGCCACGTAGGTATAGCTTACGGAGTACAGCCGTCCCTACTAAGTAAACACTACCAAGTTATTATTTATTGTATTTCAGTTGTTATTGTTCTGATGCTATAAATTATGCATGCGGCAAACCAACTTTGCAATCACTGAGACTGAGACTAAGCATGTTATAATGTAATAAAGTAATTTTATTTCTGTTTTGAGCCTGAAATAAGATGACTTTTATTTGAAATAAGTAGGTAACTAGATGTAGATGTGTACCTATAATCGGGGGTATGCATATTATGTTACTATGTATAGATATCGATACTTAATCAGTAATCGTTATCGATACTTGCAAGGGTTTCGATGCCACTAATCGACTAAAGCTTGATACGTTCGTATCAAAAGAACTAAACATTATCCACATGCCTACATAAGAGGGAAGGTTACGGACCTATTCGGATAATACTGAAACCTTTCGCAGTAGAAAAGGTCGAATTAATTATGTAGACCGTATCGAAAGGCAGAGCCGACGTGGAATCAATGTCAGGCTTTTTCAGACATACCCATATTTGTCCTCACTACCAACACACAATACTCTTTAATCTGACCATTAATGACATGGCTCCTGCCACCCTGCACCTTATTAAGACCACCTCTTTTATTTTTATAGTTCTGTGACAAAAAATTCGCCTTCATGCAAGTCAATGGAAGTGACAACGGTATTAAATCCTCATTAATTTACCGTCATTCGCTATTCTAGAGTCGTAATGTCGCAAATTGATTGATTTTGTTTATGTGTCCTGCATTAGGTAGGTAGGTACCCTAGACCACACACAGCAACATATAAATCAGAAAGAAAACGAGATATATTAGATTGATATTCCGGTTTTTATTCTTGTGGTTGGCATCTAGATGACACTTATTAATAAAAATATTGCCAATTATTATAAAGTATTAAATCTTCTATCGATACTGCAGCTATCTGTATTCATCGTCGAAAACGCATAAAAATATTTCTTCAATATGTTTCTGAAAAAATAATAGGTAGTTTACAGAAATACAATAGCTTATGTCCAACTTTTGGTATAAAAATAATAGTATATTAATTTAGGTACCTGTTAGCTACCTTTAAATACCTACGTATTATAAAAACACCATTATGCATTTACCACCTGACTCACAGTACACACAATAGTTACCTTCTTAACCCAGTCCTCAGCTATTGTTTTCGATACAAAATCGTTACTAAGGAAAAGTTTAAGTGTTCATTAAAAATGTCTGTGAACGCGATACTTTTAGATGACAAAAGAACATGTTTACGTAATATGTCTGCCTTCTTTGCCTCTTTACATAGGTTTTAACACCTAAAATGTTTGGTTAGGTATATATTTTTATGAATATTAAGTTACATTGTATAGCGGCATTACGTGCCGTAATGTGCACCTCTGCCTACCCCTTCGGGGATAAAAGGCGTCACGTTGTGTGTGTGTGTGATTAAGTATAGAAATCTGAGGTAATTTTATCTAAATCTTGGTACCTAAGTACTTAATAGCACACTCAAAATTAGTGTTTTAATTAAGTGTAATAGCTATCTCCTAGACTTGAACGTGAAAGCTAACGCTTTCATCCATAAAATTATATTAGCTAACTATTTAAATGGCTATCTAAGCTGTAACTATATAATGGCCAAAGAAATGTAGATAAAGGGAGATAAATGAGGTACTTGCACACTGCCTCCAACTCCAGACCTCGCGCAAAAACGCGGCTAGCTCATGGATGGATACTGCCATCTACTAGTATATATAGCCTTTATTTCTCAGAACAACCCAACTCTATATAGGGTCATTACACGGACCTCCGGCCTCCACATCACCGCAACAAAAATTAATCAGTAGGCAAAGCAATACCTCTTGTGTAAAGAGAAGCTAGTCCACAAAAACGCTCCATTAAAACGATAAGTTTTTCAATGAGGGATTTAGCAAAAGCTTCTTTTTTCATCCACTTCGTTCACCCATAAACGAACGCTGTCAGCCATCGCCATTGAAATCGGTCTCCTTTAATTTTGAAGCCAATAAATTTTGTAATCCGCCAACTGAATTTATATCGGCCATTTAATGTCAATAAAAGAGAAGACGCCAGCTCGCGCTTTTTGCCGGGCCCGCCAAATGTCACCGAGCTCATTTTACATACAAAGGTGATGTGTCAATGATTATAGTTAGGAGACTCGGGGCTGAGTTGCCGAGTTCTTTGCATTCCTTTCCAGAGTTAATTCAAGGATATCATCTGCGAATGTCGAACTGGTAGGTAGGTAATTTAATCACGGAATACACACAAACATTCGTATGATTTGCAGTGCAATTATTTTACAAGACTTGAAAACAATTCTCGTTGAGAATCATGTTACACCAATCACGCTATCCAGCATAAGCGTCAATATTTACACATTAATACAAAGTGTATTGTTACTAGTACCTACATCCCGAACATTATACGTGCTATGCGCGCTAATGCCAGCTCATTTCATTAAGTGCGGTAGCACCTACATACCTAGGTATTAATTGTAAACAATGTCAGTCTAGCCGTTGAAGGCGTCACTCAGGTTCCATTAACCTGTCAATGGTGGACGGAGAACTCGGTTGCATATGACAGTATACTTGTTCAAGTCTAATCGCTTGACGAGGGAGTCATGTCGACACGCACGCAAATTGCGTCGCTTGTTTACGACATACCTACCTAACTCAATTTGTGTATTGTAGTGCACTACCTACTTAATCGTTTCGCTAGCGCGAGGGTGGAACACCCGATATCCTTTGTCTGTTTAACACTAGGTACACGTTTGGAATAATGGCACGCGCAATCGTATTAGATCGTGCCTGATTTAACAATAAAAAGGTTTTGTTTAGTTTAACAGGCCGTGTAGGTTCTCCTACCTTTATAAAAATAGGTGGGTAGTTTCATCCGTTAAATTGAGTAGAGAGTTCATTGAACGTACTTACGTACGGTAAGTAGGTACGTAAGTTTTGAACGAAACATCTCGACAGGTAGAAGGTAGTTCCTACTACTATACCTACCGTACTTACATTTGTGTAAGGTGTAAAGTGTATCTACTTAGGTTATTTTTTCAAAATAACCGTACAGACGGTGAATGTCTCTTGAGAATAATCATCATTTTTGAATTGGAACGCCAAATGGCATTTCCATTGAAGCAAATGGTAGAGCCGTGCCGCTTTGTCGTCAGCCATTCGCTTCGGATTGAAAGGGCTGGATTCGATATCGTATGGAGCAGCTAACTGCCGATCGCAGCGACGAATGAATACCTACACCCGATACAAAGAACTGATCGGAATATTGAAGCTTACTCGAGTAGCGAGTCAATAGTGTCGGTGCAAAAAAGGACGCATTTCTCATTTGGATCTTGCGTAGTTACTTTGAAAAAGCTCTTTAGCTAAATATTAATGTTAGGAAAAGATAACATCTAGGTATTCATCTGCTAAAGTTATCTAGTGTAAATACATTCTTACATACGATACGAAACTTCTTGGTACGTTACTTGTTTCAAAATTGATTGACTTTTTCCTCTAAAACTTATCTTGACACTTTTGACATCATTAGAATAGTATCTAATAAAAAGCTAAGCATTGGAATATAAATGGTATAAAATTACGAAGTGTCTATTTTTTTAATTAATTTTTCCATCGCACATCATCACCATGTTGGTTAAGCCGCGTTTAAAATGTGAGGGTTGCATCAAGCCGGCGGCACGGCGTCTCGGTCTGTTCCAAGCAAAAGACGAATACGAGTGCTATGCAGAGAGTTACGTCAAATGTTTCTGGGGGCTTTGCGATCTACATAAAAGCCACGAGAATATTCACCCCATAAAAGAAATCAAGAGTGAGAAACCAGTTTAATTTGTAATTATTTACTAATGATTTAAAGTCATTAAGTACCTGAATTTCACATAAGAAATACAGATATGTACCTACTTCCAGTTATTTATTCATTATTTTGTAAGTTGTATAAAACCAAAGCAATATTGATGTCTAGAACGACACTTCTACAGTCTCTATTCTCATGAGGAATCAACAGAATAATTGCTGTTATATTTCTGAATTGTTACTGTTTGTTTCAGTAGTAACTGATCAGCCAAGACCACAAGAGTTGCCATACAACAATGCCAGGATAATGCATGATATTGCTGTGACAAGTTGAAAGAGAGCAACCTCTACAAATAATAACAACTGCTTACATAGTAAAAATATATTATATTTACAAGTATCAAGTAATAAAATTAAGTTATAGTCATATACTATTTTGATTTTCATTTAATACCTGTCTTACATTCATATTTATTCTTGACTCTTGAATGTAGTTTCTAAATCTGTTCCATTTCTCATTATCTATGTTTACATTCATTGTTCCAACAAATTCTTCTGGTTGTGATATGTATTTAAAACTGGATATACTGTTACTGAAGACATTTGAAATGTCTGTTTCTTCCCAAGGGGACTCTGCTGATGGTAGTATTTTTGGCACAGCATGGTAACATAGTCTGGCCTCCTTGGACATCACCACTATGTCCCCACTTTTGATTAGTATTGCTGACGGTTCTACTGACTTGTCTTTTCCTCCAATTAAGAATATTGCTGACTGACCAAAACTGGAACAGAGATTTTATTTTATTTATTTAAAATTACTTTTTGTTATTTTCATGTCTGTGTCTTGAGAATGATGGACTTGATAATTATCCTGGTGTATTAATTGTTGGAGGTCTGATTGTCTGTGACTATGAACCAGTTCTTAGGTAGGTATATTTTATATTGCTGTCTCAGTATTGAGAACACTTTCTCATTTTATTTTAATCTAGTTTCTAATTTTATAGCTATAAATATTTCAATTTAGGAATATAATTAACTTAAAACAATATGACTACCTAAATGAAAACAAAGGTGCTTCCAAATTGACTTCAGAATGGTCAGTATGTGCTGATAGTGTGGAGTTCATGTGGTAATAATTGACTATGGCTGCCTCAGCCTTAAAGTTAGAGTAGCCCAAGTACTTAGCCAATACATCTGACAACTCTGCCAGGTCCACAGGAAACTGAGACTTGTTCGCTTCTGTGTAAACCTGGAATGCAAACAGAAAATATAGATTAGAACAACCATAGATAGGTGATTTTCTTTTAATAAAATAGGTAGCTGTTTGTTTATTTAATCTGTGCAACACAGATGAAATAAAAGCCTATAAGACCTGATAAATGCTAGAATAATTAAAAAAGAAATAAAAAATTTAACATCCAAATATTAATTTAGAAATAAGAGTGTTTTAAAATATAGGTAGATCATGAATAGGTATATAATATTAACATTTTACTTTTGTGTCCCAGTTGTGGTGATAGCCTAACGTAGTCCATCGTAGTTTCTTCTGCAGTTGCCTGTCACATTGGTCATTTCTAAAACATTCGGCCCACCAGTCTTCTACATTTATTTCTATGTCAATATTTAATTTATTTGGCTTCCTTGGATATTCTTCAAGACATTTTCTAACCCAATATCTTTGTCCAAGTGCAGTGAAGGGATTTCTTATAAATAGTAACCCTGGATGCCTCACAAACGTAAATATTTTCCATGTTCTTAAACTTTTTAGTCCTAATAATTCAGCTCTTGGATCATCAGTACATGTATCAGCGGTTATTCTAGTCACCTAGAAGAAAGTAGGCAATATAATTATTTACACAATATCTTTTGCATTCCACGTATAAAGGTAAATAAAATAAATTTGCAATACCTTATCAGTTACACAGTTTTCAACTTCTATTACGTCCTCCAAAGAAGGTTTAGGTTTGTTTGATTTATAATACTTGAAGGACTTCATAAACTTATCTTCTACAGATATTAAATTCGGGTTTTCTTCCATTATTTCAGTTATAAAAAGTATTTTTAATTAAAATAAATAGAATCACATGTTTGACATCAATATTTTGACTGAAACTTTGAGGTTTGAGTGAAGTTGTCAATGTCAACACTCGTATCAAGTTTAGAAATATGATGCTGCAAACGTAAATTATTGTAAAAAAATATAAGTAAGTTAAAACATCATATGGATGGCTTAATGATGAATACAAAGAGCTATAATTTTACCTAATTTAAGAGATAAAAAAATCAAGGTAAAACATTTTTTAAAAATCATAACTTGTTAGTTGACAAAAACAAATAGGTATCGAATGTCAATGTCAAAACATTTCTAACCAAAATACTTGGATTTAGAAACACTGGTGTTGATGTTCGTTTAATTTTATATTATACTCAAATAAAAACATTTCAATAACCGCTCACGAAATTAGTATACAATCATGAGTGCACTTTCAGAGCAAGCGCAGCAAGCAGTTACAGAAGCTATCAAGGTAACAAAAGCTTTCCAGCATCTCTCCATATCTTTTGCTAGAGGACTACCTCGTCCACTACTACTAAGTAGTGGTAGTGTATTTTAATATCAGTGAGTGTCCTTACGGGTTTTATAACTGATCTTATTGATCTATTAACTCCCATCCTTTCTTATGAATGTCCTAAGTTCCTTGAGTTATGTATGACTTATGACTGACACTAATGAATCTATTACCTATTTTATTTCAGAATACCGAAGATGGAAAAGCTAAATTAAGGAAATGGCTGAACATGAACTTCAGAATAGAAATGACAGATGGTAGAGTGCTTATTGGAGTATTTTTATGCACAGATAGAGATGCCAATGTTATATTAGGTAAGAAACTTTTTTATTAACTATTTGATATAATAGTAATAATACGGAACAATTGATATTTTTCAGGTATGTCATAGTCCCAGGGAACCTATCTAACTTATAATAATATCGGGTTGTTCTCACTTAGCTAATGGAGAGTACATGCATAGACACATTGTACTCAAGATTATTTATCAACAACTTGCTTTAAAATACAAACATGTTGAATCTGAAGTGCCATATTATAAGTATCGGCTAGTGTGTTTTTTATAATTAAAAAATATACAAACCAAGTATTGGAAATAAATAAAGAAAATGATACTTTGTAGTTTAAGTCCTAAATATGTCCATGTACTTCTTTTATTAGTTACATACCAGATGATATTTATCCCTTTAATTGATTATATTTTCTAGGAGCATGTTCAGAGTATCTTAAAAGCGGAGATGGTGAAACAGAGGAACCAAGAGTATTGGGTCTAGTGATGGTACCAGGTCGTCACATTGTTTCCATTCAGTTGGACGACACTACCCCACCACAAATGTACTGTTACGATGAGTGATTCCTCACCAATGTCCTTGGTTTTGTAATTAAATATCCATTTTTAGTTATATCTCTTATTAGTTTGACATTGTGTATAATATTTATACTTTCTACTAGTTAAGTTTTGATAAGAAATAAAACAATTTATAAATATTTTAAGATTAAAAATGTATTTATTACTTAAGGAGTATTCAAGTTTGCAATAAGCTGTTTGAGTACATCAGGTTCAAGGTAAATGTTTTTGGAATCATTAGCGAAAGGATTGTATTCATCTATGTTGTGATTTGATTGTAATATTTCAGATAGTTCTTTCACAAGTTCGTTAATGGAATGTTGAGATCCATTTAGTTTCATGTACAAAAATTGTCTATTTAGTATATTATTTAAGCAAATATATGGCTGAATAACTCCTTCTTGTTTACTTAATTTACTATAGTATATTACACTTTTGTTTCTTACATCCTCATCTTCATCTTGTAGAAGCATTATTGCACATTTTATTGTTGTAACTTTCACTGAATCAGGCAAATTATCAAATTCATTTGCTAGTTCATTGTTCGCTATAGCAGCAATATATCTCATGTCAACATCTGATATTTCAAAATTGCTTAATTTTCTAATGATCTGCACCAAAGACAACTGGCCATCTTTCTGCAGGTACATAATATTCCTTGCCAACAATGGAATCATGAATCTTATAATGTATACTGATTGTCTTTCCTCTAAAACTTTCAAAAGTTCTGCTGCATCTAAATGCTTCGATAAATCCATTAGTAAAGATATTTCATAAATTATTTTCCAAATAATACTACTGCAATATTTCTTCTCAAACAATATCAAAATATCTACTATTTTTAGTAAATTATCTATGTCTGAGCATTTCTGCTCTTTAATTTTGTTGAGAATGAATTCACAATACTTTTCGTAATTACTTAATTTCAAAATGATTTCTAAGAGATTTGGTATTTCATTCCATTCAGATAACTTAATATATTTCTTCATTCGAGCTTCTGCCCACAGGTCAGCACCAGGCAAGTGCACAGAATTAATAATTTCCAATATCGTTGCTGCCATATCTTCTAATGAGTAAACTTTTATGAAAACATCTTCAAACAATGTTCTGCTTAGATATGAATGTTTACCACTAGAAATTATTCTTTCAAATCTATCCTTGAGCTGCTCAAATTTTTCTTTATAAGCTTCATTCAATACATAATATTTTTGGCATATGCTTAATAGAATTAAACTTCCATGCAGATCATTTTCTGACAGGAAAACATGATTTAGTAGAACACTACAGATTATTTCGACATCATAGATGTTAAATATGCATTTAGCTGTCAATCGCCTTACTGTATGTATGGGACTGTTGAGGAGTAAAAACAAACATTTTAATAAATCCTCATCAGCAGTTTTCTGTTGTTGTATATCAAAAGAGAAGTTGTATCGCTTTGCACTGTTTGCTAATAGATTCAAAATGGGTACTAAGTTTGAGTGTGACTGGACCATGTCTGGTTGGTTGCTTAGCTTTAACTGTTGCATTATATATTTCCATAGCTTTGGCGAATGAGTTCGGAGCTCATCGCACGCAACAGTCGCTGTAGTTTGCTCGTCACTACCTGAAGCTTTCTTCTCACCAATTTGCTTTGGAATCAAGGCTCCATACAACTGAAGAGCTGCATTCCTGGAATTTGTATAATGTAAGTTAGTGCACTTTATTTTGCAAATTGTATTTAGACTAGTAGTTTAGATTACCTGATTTGCCAATGTGCACTAGTAAGATTACCAAAAGCAAGCTCAGCTAGTTTAGCAAAATAAAACATCATGTCTGAAGCTAAACCGCTGTCAGTGACTATTCTTGTCAGGAAATGTATGTAGATTGCTTTTGGTAGATCAATTTGATTTTCATCATTTCTTTTTGGAGTGTCCTTTGTCGAATTACAGATCTCCAACAAAGTATTAATGAAGTAGTGGAATAAAGGCTGAAAACAAAATAATATTTTTTGTAATAGCAAGTTTAAAAAAAAAAGGATTAGTGTATGTAGCGTAGATAGGAACTTAGGAGGATTTCTTACTTTTCCCTTCTTCATATCACTGGATACAATCCTGTGCACCATTATAGACAGACCTGCACCTCTTCTCGTTATAGATGCCATTTTATTTGTCTCTGATATCAAGTCGTTCAGTTTACATCTTAATAGAGTGTCAGGTACTTGTGAAGCTTTATTTTCTTCTGGCAATGAAGTTAAGAATTGAATGCCCTTTCCTATAATAAGACACAAAAAATTTAATTTAACAATGTCATTCAAACTAAATAAGGGTTAAATTCCCTTTCTAAACTTTTTACCTAAGGAAGCTCCAGCAGCTTCAATAGCTCCTTTATGACGAGATGTCTCTAATACATGAGTTATGATGTTGAGACACTTCTCTGCCATGCTAGCATCGTCCACATTCAGTTGTACCAATACTGACGATAGGTCACATGATGCCTTAAAGAAAATTAATTATTGTTATTACATAGTGCCAAGGTAAAAATGTTTTAAGTGCATAGATAATTGAAAATGTACCTTAACATTCAGCCAAAGAGAATTCAGTACTATTTGATGAAAACCTGATATTTTTGTTTGATCAATCTCATCACTGACAAGCAAGCCAGAGTTATCAATAATATTCTCTACCATATCACTCATTTTTGAAAAATCTGAACTTGTTGAACTGTCTTCTTCCCAAGCAAATTGATTAGAAATACTTTCCAAAACCTCAACAAACTCAGACATGATTCCGTTTATATCAATTTTGTATGAATTTGCTATACATGTTTCCAGTACAACTAATAAGATATTCATAAAGGAATGTAACTGTTTCCCCATTTCAATAGATTTCATAATATTGGTTTTTGCTTTATGTTCACTTATTAATTCATTGTATGCAAAATAAAATATATCTTCTACATTTTTGTACTGCCCTATGGAATGTTTGTGTTTAATTACTAAGTTAGTTATTAATTTGAACATGCTCTGACCACAACTGATTTCATAGAAGAATTTGCTTCTCATGCTGCTGAGAGCACCATTAACTAGATGTTGATTTGTATTTGGGTTCTTCAACTCCTCAGAGTAATGGTTCAGCAGTAGCTTGACCACATTCTCCCTGACATCATCTGTAGGATCCCTCAACAAACTGATAAGCTTCAAAACAAAATCATCAGAGGACAGAACCCAACATCCTTTTTCTTTCACATACTCAATCAATGTCATGTTCATATTTCTTATCTGACCTCTTTTCTTGTTAGGAATTTCACTAAAACAACTTATTATTGTACTACAAAGTTTCACACATGTGATCTTTCTCTGATAGTTACCATTTAAATTAAGTGAAGTAACAACACAGTTCTGTAATTTTGTACAAAATTCCAATAGGAATTTTCTGTCTTGCAAAGATTCATTACTTTCATCTTTGATCATGACATTTAAAAAAGTAGAATGCAATTGTGTTAAAAATATATTAAGACTATTCAACATACTCAATCTTAAAACAGTGCAATCTGAATTTATATTGTTGTGTATGAATTTTAATATTAAATCATATTCTAATTGACTTGGAGCTACCTTCCCTTGTGATACACAGACTATATCAAAAGCTAGGGTTCTTATGTAAGAGTTACAATGATCTAAACCTATCAAAACAGATTTTTCAATGTGATCAAAATCTTCAGGAGATTTCCAATGTTTTTCAAGCAAGCCTTTTCTATTGGCTTGTTTTATTATGCATAGTTGACTGCAAAGATTTTGCTCAGTATTATCATGATTTCTTAACTCCTCAATCAATATGTGGTGTAAAGTTGGAAACTTTTTCATGGTTATAAGACACCAGAAGTTATGAAAATTCTCAATTGCTTTGCTGCTAGATCCATTCAGAATTTTGGTGACATCCTTTAGAAATATTGTACACCAATCTTTTTCAAAATTGATTTGTTTTAGCAATGAATAGTACATATCTGCTCCAGCTGAAACCAGTCCAGGTTTGTGTAAACTGTATATGAGACCATCAACCCACTTATTTTCATCTAACAAAGAAAGGGATTTTCCATTTTTGTATTCAATGACCTCTGAAAGCATTAAAAATTTTGCTTTGTTCCAGTAAAATGAATTGATTTCTTTCACCACTGTTTGGTACATTTCATCATCTAGTGTAGTTAATAAAGTTTGAAACACAGATCTATTCAAATCTCTTATTCCAGTTACAGGATTCTCCCAATTATGATTGATAAAGTTAAGTAACTTGATTTGGTGTTCTTTGCTAAAGATGCAGTCTTGAAAATCTGTACCAAGCACTTTTTTAAATAACTTAATAGTCTTAAATGAAATAAATGTATACTGTGAATATTCATATCCCATAAGCAGAAGTAAATCAAATACTGGTTTTAAAACTGATTTGGTGACGTCACTGTGAGTTTTCTGAATTAGAAAAGTTGATTGAAATATTCCATACATCATTGACACCACATTATAGGTTTTAGATGACCTTTCTTCTTTGTTTTTATTGGACAATTCTTCTTCAATCATTTGCAATAATTCTGTTAAATAGGCGTCTTGTTTCTCTGTGCATGGTAACACTGTATAGAAACATGTTGCACACAGTAGCTGATCATCAAATGTTTTAAATCCTGTTTGTAAATGTGACCATAGATTGTCTGCAACCTGATTCCAAAAGTCTTTGTTGTTGCCGGAGGATTCTTTGGACAGCTTCAACAAATCCTGGAAATAGATTTAAATTGCTGTTAAGTATTTACTTTGTCTAAATCGGAGGTAGTACAACCTACCTTCTAGTTAATGTTATATGAAACAAAATAGTTATAAATTAATTTGTTCATGTCATATACCTGAATGGATTTGATCTTCAATTCACTTGTAGGAATACTGATCTCTTCCAAAACTTTGTTATTTCTTTCCATTGTTGTCTGAAATATTATTAATATTCACATTTAATCGGAGTCTAACAAACACCTTGCATAAAATTATAAATGTAAACTTTACCTAGTCTGTTGTGATCTTTAATAGAGTGAATATAACAAATAAAAGACTGATAAGTATTGATAAATCATAATTTACTACAGTTTCTATATTTACAATATGACAGCAAATTAATTATACATTAAAACTATGATTCCTTAATGGGTTCATAGCCTTCTTTCTGGATTTTCTGTTTATACATGTTAAAGTCTCTTTTTCTATCGAAATGAGAGACCCACTGAGTGGGACAGGACTTTTCAAACATTTTCCTTAAATCCAAGCATGCCTTTGGTTTCTCGGAGCTATCTTTAACATTTTCTTTATCTAGGCATTCCCAGTAACGATCTCTGGAGTCCCAACATGTTTTCCGCTGCTCTCTATCGGGAAACGACATTTTTCACCGTGTTTGTACACCTACAATATAAATTTTAGTCTTAAATACTGCGACGCTAATATGAACCACCGATTATTGAGAAAGACGTGAAAAATTATAAGGAAACTCACGCACGAGCACTCCAGAAATGATTACTCGAAATAATAACTGTAGTAACTTTTATTTACCACAATTTTTATCTGAAGTTTTTATCCTTTTCTTTACACCAGCCCAGCATAACCTCAAACTCATCAAGTACACTAGATTATTGACACTGACAGCTGTCAGTAGTGTCAGTTAATCGATGTCGTTTACGTTCCTTTGCACGATCATTAAATTAATTAAGGCATCCTAGCCAAACTAAACAAAAAACATTGCCCCTCGCTATGATTTTCTCATGTGTACAAATGTAGCAAGTGTAGCCAGAACCCAGAACAAGAAAAATAATTAGATATTAAATACCTATCCGAAGTCGAAAGTGTTCTGTGCAGGGATCGAACCTGTGCCACTGCGCCAACCGTCCCTTTAGTGATTTTGTTTTTGAACTAAATATTTTTAAATTGCATATAAATATTCATTTTATTATATTACATTTACTATATTATGTTCATTATAATACGTTTACTGACTAATGGTTAATTCCTACTGGTAGGTACGTAAAGGTCATGGAAAAATAATAGACTGTGGTAAAAAATCATTGCTTTAATTCTTCAATTAATTTTTGGACGTCATTCAATTTATTTATAGTAAAGAAATGGTAATGAGTAATGTTGCAAATAGAATTTAGTTGTTTTATTAACTCCTTTATAATGTCAGTGCAAGGTTTATTCATTTTCTCATTATCACCGACAGCCTTTAATAAATCTTCAGATACTTTTATCTTACACATTTTTACGAAGCCGTCTAATTGTCTGGGCGTTTCAAAAGAAAACACTCCGGGTATGAGTGGAACGCGGACTCCTATTTTCTCACAACGCTCTTTAAAATTTTTAAAGACACCAACATCGAAGAATGCTTGTGTAAGGATGAAATTGGCTCCAGCATCGACTTTTTGTTTGATCTGTTTGAGTTTTTCATCAGAACAGCCAGGATGTCCGGCGACTCCAATACAGAAATATTGTCCTGTTTTCTCTCTGATGAATTTTATCATTTCTATTGTGTTGATAAAATCTGATTTACCTGGATAAAATCCTTCTGTAATAAAACAAATTTCGTAATTTAATTTCTCTTTCGATCACTTTCTTGAGAAAGAAATACAAACATTCAAACAATGCAGAATAAGTACCTAGTCATCGACTCGTTACTTTCTTGCTTTTTTACTTTATATCCACACAATGGAAATATTTTCACTTCGGCTCTGAGGCTAAATGTTTTCCCTCTACTTATTACAAAATATTTATCTAAACACGATATTATCGGTGTAGACCAATATTGAAACTGCAGCTATTTAATAGATAGGTACTTCCTTCTCTATTACCTACTAACCGGTAGATTTAAAACCAACTTACCGCCCAAAACCAAGAATAAGTTGCATATTCCATTTTCTTGCAGCATGGCCAGGAGATCAGTTAAATAAGTAGTCGTCATCATGTCACACGATAAGTGAAGGAGTACATTTTTCTGTTTACTTTTCAATTGCAATGCAGTTTTTAAAGGGGCTATGCTCAAGTCTTTGCATTGATGCATTTTTGCATGCCAAGTAACCGAGAAGAATAGAGGTTCCACTTTTAAGTTATCAATATCTTCTTCGGAAACATCTGGAGTCACTTCAAATGAATAACTGAAGTTACCTTTGT
Source organism: Spodoptera frugiperda (assembly GCF_023101765.2). Classification (NCBI taxonomy): domain Eukaryota; kingdom Metazoa; phylum Arthropoda; class Insecta; order Lepidoptera; family Noctuidae; genus Spodoptera; species Spodoptera frugiperda. The sequence continues at coordinate 6,920,738 of NC_064217.1, read as the reverse complement.
TTTGTATTAAGTCAGTCAGTTTGATTGTTCCTTCCATTTTGGATAATTTTGCCTAAAATCCCGGTTTACTTTTTATTATGTTTTAAATAAATTATGAACTTTCCTGTATTAACTGTCACTTGTCACGGATTTGTTTTTCTTGATATAAAAACTTCGTACTTATACCATAGATACAAACAGTCACGGTTACGATCTATTTTTATAAGTAATTTGATAAGTACTACGAGAGGTCAGTACAGCACCGAGCACTCAAGCGCACTGAACAAGTGAATGACCTTAAAAGGTCTACGATACCTCAACATAGGTGCGTCTGTTGTGTGCGATAAGAAAGACTTATAAACATTTTAATACTAGTACGTGATAGATAACATTTGCAACTAGTTAGTTACTGATGATTTTATTGATGGCTTATATAGCATAGAAATGTGATATCAATTTGGCAATCGCGTCACATTCAGTTATTTCTTCCTGTAATTCTATTTTAAGATCTTTAGAATGCTGTTTAACTCATGTTGTAGAGGTCGAATTCCAGACGTCTATTCTGGAATAATGTTATCCCATCAAAAACATCCTGTAAAAAACCCAAGTCTCGCAGCTCAGTCTTTCTACCGTCAAAAGTTGTGAGATCCATGTAATACCAAGTCGGTTAATCTATTTAGTGTCTACTTGAAGGACCTTCTGTCTTAAGTTATTACATAAGTTATTATCATGCCAATATTAAAAATATTTAACGTTTTAAACAAATAGATCGACTTGGACATCGCTTGATTTGATTATTAGTATGTATCACACTACACAGCACGACGGGCCAGCGACCAACAGGAACGAGAGTTTCAATCGCGTGAGGCGCGAGAGACTAAAGAATCTAATATAATATTGTAATATTCATTTTGTTTTCATGCGATGTCCAAGTCGATCTATTTGTTTAAAACGTTAAATATTTTTAATATTGGCATGATAATAACTTATGTAATAACTTAAGACAGAAGGTCCTTCAAGTAGACACTAAATAGATTAACCGACTTGGTATTACATGGATCTCACAACTTTTGACGGTAGAAAGACTGAGCTGCGAGACTTGGGTTTTTTACAGGATGTTTTTGATGGGATCTCACTTCTTTTTGTAGAGCCTTTCTTTTTGATATAACCACCACCAACCACCAACTGCATAATGCAGTTGGTGTATTTGGAAAACTGGACCGAAATTACAAAATATTTAAGTTTTCCCATGATTAAGACACTAAACTCTATATGTATTCCAAATATGAAGCTTCTAAGTCTGCTAGAAGTGCCTTGGACTTTTGATGATCGGTGAGTCAGTGAGTGACAAAATTTAGAAACTTTAACAAGTTGTCATTCTTAAACTACTGGTTCAAATTGACTGAAATTTTAAATATTCCGTGTTTATACAATGCCGGATTAGTTACTGAAGATTCAGGTTTCTTGCTTTATCCACAACCGAATTATAGGGGGTCGAAAAAGGCCCGAATTGCTTCGAGAAAAGGATGGTACGGCCGTGCCGCTTTTTTTTTGCTCGACTTGGCGGGGGCACTGCCGTGCCCCCAGATTTTGTGTCAACGTCTGAAAGACAGCACGTGATCATAATAATATTATGTGATGTAAACAAACCTGTTAGGTACTTAGATTATTGTTGTTCCAAGAGAGTGTCCTCCTAACACTCTTCGAGAACTTTTGCAGCTGCTAGATATAGATACCTAGGATAGGGGGACAAGGACATCATTTAGGGTGAAATAAAACACACTTCTATTATTTAGGTAGGAATTGTATTATGTGTATGACTGCTCTATACATTGATTAACAATCAGCCATATACTTTATCACAACCCAAAAGGTACAATCAACGAAAAAACTGTATACTCGTATATAGGTAATGTCACTACAAAAAACTTCCAATGAAGCTGTTAAGCCGTAACATGTCGTAATTGATAATACTCATACAATACTTAAACATATTGCTGTCACCTGCATCTTCTACTTCCTCCTTTATATAAAATTGTCTACTTATCTAACGACCTAAGATTAATTATTAATTGCGAATAACATGAAGTCTGCTCGATAATGTCAGAATATGATACAAGTGGCAATATTCTAATTGTGTAAAAGCCTCCAAACACCTATTCTACAATCGTCTACATTAGTAATGACTTATTGAAATCTAGTTTCATTGTAATAATAAGATATTTCTTACGTATGTAAGTTATTGTTACGGTTCGGTAAAGCTTCACAATGACCAGTGTGGTACTGATCATGAATGGGATTTTGATGGCGATTCGTTTGTTTTATCTACTTAGTAGATAATAAATGGACAATTATAATAGCAATAATATAATGCGTCGTTACAATGCAGATGTTATGAGACTCAGATTATGTTATGATGGATATAAAAGCCACAACTTGCCATCCTATCATGACTTTCGTAATTACTTGCACCTATTCATATATCTAATCAATGTATTGTATTATTTCAGATCAGTATGTTTGGCTATATATGTAAAACAGCCAATAAGTCCTGATTTAACTACGCTAATTATTAATAATCGTGCCGTGACGTTTGCTAAAAAACTGTGATATGTCCTACCTTTAATCGTCACAAACACGCTTCGCTAGTAAAAAACTGTTACTCAAAGTGATCTTACGAATTTAATTGCCTGTTTAAAACTAAAAAAATCTTCGACTTTCGGATGGTATTCTGTGACAATACATCGTTCTGAATTGACACTGAATTCAGTCTTGTATTCGAAGTTAATTAGAGGTAGTTTATTTACAAGGAATATTGGTGTTAAACGCAAGATCGTCGGTTGGAAAAGGAAATCAGATTGAAATTAATCACGACAAAATACAATTGAATATTACGAACATAGGTACTATAAGTAAGTAAGTAGAGTCTAATATTTTTAATTACTGGCTCGTTTGGATATTTTCATTTAGCTACATATCTCTCAATTCATGTCTCTCAGATTTCAAATCGAACCTTTATTTGGGTGCCATCTATGTATGTATTAAGTAGAAATAGTAATTAAGTAATTAGTAATAAGGATAGGAAACTACAAGTTATACATTAGGCTTTAGTATTATCAGTTCTTCTACAATTGAAATTAAGTAACGTGTTACCTGTTTAATCTTCTACGACGTACACAACTATTCTTAACGCTAAGATTTAGAAGACATGCAAGTTGGAAAGCTACCAGTAAACTTCGGACACGGTCCTAGGTCCATAGGAAAGGACAGGACACAAGCTACATGGGTGGACTCAATTCTACTTAATAGTTAGTGTAGTAAATTTAAACCTGGCGACAGATCTCTTCTATGTGCAAATATAGTACCTTCACAAGCCGTTAATACAAATTAGTAGCCGTTTTATGAAATGTTAGAAGGACGACCAACGTAGAAAATACGTTTAAATTCGAATGCATATAAATACATCTAAGAGATATAAAAGTAAATTCTTTTGAAAAATAGATTGCACAGGTTGGTACCTACATGCTTTTTAAATTTTATTGTCCAAGCAATCGTAACGAATCCAAGAAGAGTTTAGTATAAATTCATAAGATATTTTCAAAGTTGCTTAGAAAATTAAAACGCATCCATGTAACAACTTAACCTATGGATATTGTCGCGTTATTTATCACTAAATTAATTTAGTATCCACTGGGATCTCCACGAATATATTGACTAACATAGTGCATAGTTAATACTAACAAACTTTATAGGTGTTTACAAGTATTTTAACGACCTATAAAAATCGCGCTTTTAATTTATAAACTAAATAATCGTAGTGTTGTCAAGCGTATCGGATAATGGCCGTATTGTGTCGTTGTTGAGGGATTTGACCTGGTGGACTGTGGATAAAATAGTTTATAGGTTCCATGGTTACGCCCCGAATGATTTGATTGAATATAAAATCCTTTTCAAATAAGAGAAGCAGACCATGAACCACTTTAGTACCAATCAAATAGGCATACATATCTTCCGTACATTTTTCAACAAAAACACATGAGTCACAATTTATTTACTAAAAACCCTTTTTCGACACAATCCAACCATTTATTTAGTAAATATTAACAACGTTCAACGATCCTTAATATTAGAATAATTATATGGACTCCATTTGTTCCGTGAGCTCCAAAATAGGGCTCTCGCTGAGAGGTAGCATACCAGCTGTAGGTGGTAGGCTGTGACCTTGCCAATTGGACTGGAACAAAAATGTATTAATTGAGCTGGAACATTAAGCCCAGTATCATAATTCACGGCGCTCATTCGGTGGGTACCTAAGGAATATGTTTAATTCTGCAGACCTCATTTAGCCTACTGAGAGATCAATAGTATGGTTACTAGGCTGGTTTAAATTTAAAGTCTTTCATTTTCGATATTCGAGCTATCATTAGTAGTACGAAATCTGGACTTGTATTTCAGCTCACGGTAAAGAGCTCGTCCCCTATAGGCGGTAGCAAAATTTTAGATAGGTACAACCATAGTCCTAGTGACAATTTTAACCAGTCTACAGCAAATTATCATGCATTGCATTAAAATTAAATGGGCTGTTTTCTTGTTTTAAGGAGTGTCGATAACTGCATTATCTTGTACCTTACTCTTTATTGGTACAATATTTATAATCTTAAATCGTTAATGCGATTTACCTGTTACTAATCCTTTAATGAATTAATTTATTATAGGGCGCCCTCACGTCACTTTTCTGATAATATTTTCAAAGTACCCTCAGCAGATGGCACCAGTATAACAACTGAGGTTTATTCATTTTGAAACATAAAATTAGGATTGTCTCATTTTGAACCATTAGCTTTTTGGTATGACACATATAATATTTTCTATTCAAGCATGAAAAATAAATAATAATGCATCTAATTCAAACGTGCATAGCAACTGTGTCAACTACAAAAAAGCTATTTGCCAAAAATAATAAGGTGTAAAAATAAAACTATTATTATAAATTTACAATAACTTGTATTTAAATAAAACTTGCCTCTAAGTAAAGCTATCACATCTTACATAAATTATTATATATTTAGCAAATAATAACAAAAACTATACAGACTTTCACAAAGAAAAAGTACAGACTCATAATGTTTAACTTATAATATCTATATAATAAATAGATACTTATATCTAATAAAATTAATGTACCATGGAGAAATTAACGAACAAATAATTATGTAGGAACATTCTCATGTGATGTAGAACAAATGGGCAAAATGCAAGACATTCAACTCCAACGAATTAATACAATACTTGGCAAGTCATAATATTTAAATGGAATAGCTAGGTTTAGTACAAACTTATACATTACTATTTAGTGATGATATTTGCTTTATTTATCAACAAACAACAGGAATGAATACTTTGTAACAAGGTCTTGTATATTTTTATTTAAATGTATTTGGTATAATTATCAAATATTGAGTGCATTCACTATATCGATACAATGCATATTATGCTAAGAATACATGACTATTTATTGGGGTTTATATTTAATATAAAAGTAGGTACTTAACGGCAGTTTGGATTATAATATTGCAGTGAACCATTGATCTACTGGTGTAATATATAATTTAAAGCACTAGTTATTGTCATGCACTCTAAATATACACAATATATCTGTGATATTACAATTGTCTACGCACTTACATACTCACAGTACGATGCTTTACGAATATAAACCTTAATGAGACCATTCTTTCATCTAGCAACAACAGACGTGGAGACCGAAAGCGATCAGACACCACGGCCAATGAAACGTAATCACACTACAAACTCTACGTGACTACTGTTTACGTGGAGTGCTACTAATTGATCTGTTGGAATACCTGGAAGCAGGGCTGCGGCTGGAACAGGGCCGTGTTCCAGTGGCCCGGCCACAGCGGCGCGTCGTGTGTCGCGTGCGACGCGTGCGCCGTCGCCTCGGGCTCGGAGTCCCGCGTGTCGCGAGTGTCGCGGGTGTCGCGCGTCTCGCGTCGCCCCGCCAGCTCCGAGATCTGACACGCACTCTGTAAGCTCGACGGCAAGTTTGACCAGTTCTCATTACCCAACCGCTCCTTATTCAGTATGCTTATCTCCATAGAGCCCTGATATGCGAATTTCGCCTCATCTTGGCCTTCTTCCGGCTTATGCTTCGGTGTTCTGTTTGGACCTTCCACTATTGCTTGAAAAGCTAGCAAATCACGGTTCTCGGTTTCGGTGAGTGGCAAGGGAGGTAAAATTTGTTGTTGCTGAGCTATTTTGTAACTTTGTTGCCGCAACATTTGTCGCCTACTGAGGCCCACCTGCAGGGTGTGAATGCCCATTTCGTGGGTAGGGACATTTGGTGGAGTCATCTGTTTCTGTAGTAGTTGTCGCTTTTGTTGAAACAGTCTGTGTTGCATGAGCTGTTGCTGCAACGGAGGTTTAACTTGAGAAGCAGCATGTTGTAGCTCAGTCTGGTCTTGAAGTTGTGCCACTAGTTTAGGACTCGCAGGCATCGGCGGGGACGTGCTTGAATAGTTGAACGTTTCGGGAAGACTGATACGTTTTGGAGTGGGATTTTTCGTATCCAAATAATGTGGACTAAAACTGGCCGCGAACTGGTTATGTTGAATTTGTCTCTGTGTCATTTCTTCTGCAGGTATTGTCGACTGATACTGAGTTTTTAATTTCTGCGCCTCTTTTTGCACTAGGTGTAGTTCCAAAACCCCCTTCGCTTTGCAGTTCTCATTTAAGCGTTGGCTGTTAAAAGCCAGACTGTTCTTTTGTGATTCATTGGATTGTGCAGCTTGTTGTGCCACAAGGCCATCACTCGCACGACGCCCTTCCCGAAAATCAACCGGACTCCGCGTGATTGCCCGAGGACAATTCTTGTTATTGACAGACTGATAATTCAATGGATTGTGTCTCGCGATGAATCCCACGCCCGGAGTTTTATTGTTGTAAGACGATATGTAAACGCATGGATGCATTGGGCTTGTATTCACGAGTGAATTGTTATCGTATGCTAATTTTTCTTCATTGGAGGTGCAGCTCGGAAGACTACTAGCTAACTCACTAGAACAGTCGGACAGTTGGTAATCTAGGCTTTCGAATGTAGAAAAATTGCTTTGTGATGAATCGCAACTTAGATTTTGACTAAGACTTTTGTTATTAAAAAAAGTGACAACACCACTGCTGGAACTTGAACTAGCGTAAGAACTTAGTCTGTTTTGAACTCCGCCTGATGCATTCGCGACATCCTCCATATCGGTTTCGCAACCTTCGTCGGTCGACGAAGAATACTGTTGTTGAAATTTTGTCGCCTCTGTTGTATTGCTACTGCCTTGAAGATTTTGGGAATACGTTTGACCCGTCGTATATCTGTTGAGGGAAAATTTGCTATCTGGTCTATACAGCCCACTCGGAAATAAATCACCGGTGGCTGTAGAAGTAATAGAAAAATTTGCATCTGCAGTACTAGACATCGGTGGCAAGACAGAGTTTTGTAAATACGCATACGCTGGGAGATGGTGATTCATGTAATCCTTGAATGGTGGCGTACTAGTTTGGAGACGATTGAGATCTTGTTGTTGTGCTTGTGATACAAGTCTTGTGGATTCAAGTGGCTTTGGTTGCTCTAATACACTACTTAGTTTAGATTCTCCAAGCTGTGTTGGGATAGGACTTGTGCTCAAGTTGACTGTTCCCTTCAAAGGTAAAGGTGACTGTTGTAAAGTATTCATAAGTTTAGCTGCTTCAGAACACATTGTAAATGTTGTTGAGTTAGGTAATTTCATAGTATCAACACTGAAATTAGTCGCCGAAGCAGAATTTTGTAAAAAATTCGCTATAGCGTTATGATCAGTCGTTGAGGAACTTCTTCCACCGTCAATAGCACACTTGGAATCGAAACTTGAAGAAGTAAGCAGTCTAGTACCATCAATGGTATTTTTACTAGATTCAGACCCCACAGTCGTCGACTGCTGCAGTAGCCGTCGGCAGTCTTCACTGGATTGTTTCAGAATATTTTGTTGTTGCTCATAAGTTGAAGTGAGGAGCCTATGTGTTGGTAAAGAGGGCTCATTTATTTTAGCACCTAGCCTTTGGTTTGATTGAGATACATCAATATTTCTCATGGAAAGTAGTCTAGTGGATTCTGACTCATGGCTTCTGGAAATAGCATCAAGGTTGCCGACTAAAAAGCTCCGATGCGTATCCGAGGGGTCGGAATTTCGCTGGAGCAGTCGCTGTTCGGTCATGTTGACGGCTGCTAGGGACAACAATCGCTGTGTCTCGGCAGACGACGAGTCCACCGGTGCACTGGATATTGTCGGAGTGGCTCTGTTGTACTCCCTTGACTGAGAATCGCCAGCGTGAAGTAACCTGAAATAATATATTGCTTATATTATTACATTGTACTTGTAGTTTTGGACATTAACGGCGTAATTAGCTGACACATTTGAACAGCTTGAATTAGTTATAACAGTTGGCGCTATAGACTGTTACCATCATTTTGTGAAATAAACCTTGAAAAATTACTTTCTTTGATAAACATAGAATGAACGTCTACCTTGTGTGATGTTCCCGTCTAGCCTCATGAGCTTCTTTGGCTAATGCTTGATCGGCCACAGAGGACGGTCGTCGTGAGGGTCTGGTCCGGGCTTCTACGTTAGACATACTGGCTCCACTAGCCGCCCTCGCACGCAACCTTTCTAATAGAAGAAGGTATATCGCCGCATGATGGTCATAGCTGTTAGATCTGAGGCTCTGTAAATAAGAGATTAAGATTTTTAGCGCATGTTAACAGGTTTGACGCAGTGACTGAGCAAATGTGTGCCATGCAACGGGTAGCGTGTTTGATCCCCGCACGAAGGAACTCTTTGACTTTGTTTGATCCACAAATTGTTGCTTCTGGTCTAAATGTCAAAACAAAAAACTTCATAATTTCAATGCTGTAGTTCAGTACTTTATAACTTCGAAATATAGGTACTCAACGTACCTCTTTAGTTTTAATTGGGTCGATTCCTAAACTCTGCATGAGCCTCAGCACTTGTTCGTTTGGCTCATTGTGCGACGGTGCGTGCGCAGGACTCCGTGCAGGGTCAGCTGATATCGTTGGCACTGCGTAGGGCTCCGCTGCCATCCACCGATGCTTCTTGATTTGTTCTATTGTGTACCTCTTCATCGGCTCCAACACAAGCATTTTGCGAATCAGAGACTCGCAATCTGGAAAAAGAGATTAAGCTATTTTTATACTCAATTCACTTTATTCACCCTAAATACATTATGACCTTATAAACAATTTCTCCTATATAATATAATAAGTAATGAAATAAATCGTAGCATATTCAACTGCCGCACTCAGAGACATGTAATGGTTACTTTCCTTAGTAACAATTTTGTATCGAAAACAATGACTAAGGACTGGGTTAAGTACACACATTAAAGGACTCTGAGTACAACAGTAAGTGATTTTCTAAATGAAGATGCGTATTGACGTCTGCTAGATAATTTCATATTCATAACCTTTGACGTGGTACAAGTCTGGTCATTGTTTTATGTTACGTAGATACAGCCATTAGTGCAATGTGTTTCTCATAAAACAATTGACGTGCGACAGACTAGAAGATATATTATGTTGATGGATATATGAGTTAATGACGTAGCAGTAATCGGTCCAGTCCGCGTTAAGAGGTAACAAAACGTTTAGAATGTTTGGCTCTTTGTCAATTACGTACTGCAGAGTTCAAGTTTTTATCAGCAACGGTCATTAACCTGAATAACAGCAATCAGAACACGGTAAGACAGGCGACACGTGATTTATACTAAATAACTCTGATTAACACGTCTTGTAAGGATTTTGTATGTAAACAGCGTCAGCTTAAGGTTATTTGTTTTTCTGTGTGCCATTATTAATATTTAATACCTTTATAAATTACTTATCGATTTACGTTTTTATGTTTATAGTCAGGTTCCTACAAATATTTACAAGATAACTTACAAGTAATTTAGTGTATATTATTTTATCATCATGCACGTGGTTAGTACTTATTTAATGCCAATGACGTCTGTCCCAAAGATTTCTTTATACTTTATCTACGATAGAATAAATAGCAGCACTTAAAGATCTCATTAAGTGCTATACAATAACGTCTAATCAAAGCTCTATAGTTAATCCTCTCCTCTGACGTCATAAACAGAGTAGTAGGTAGCTTGGCAAGGTGCTCGCAAAACTCCCAAAGGTCACAGGCCGGGTGACTTGGTAACGTTGATGACGTCATAGCTCTGTAGCCGAGCAAATACGGTCGTTGCGCCAAATGACGGTCACATCCGTTGCAAAATGTACGAAGCGTACGAACCCCTAACACCTATGTAGCCTGCTCTTTAGGTACCGAAATAGGTAATTCTCAACGTAGTTGGAGACGAGAGATAACATTATTATGCTCCACTATATTATGTATACGCTAACCATTTCATATTTTTTTCGACATATGACATTGCGTCCTAAAATAACATAGGATAAAGTTGGGGTGTATAAAAATAAACTTTGAAATGTCCCCTACAGGTTAAAAGGGAATAAACTCGTGACCAGGTGACCTTGTTACGCGTATTTCATTGAAAGGCTCTTAATCTATGTATCTAACTATCGCTAATTCAGTTACAAAGGCTAGTTTTGCGTCACATCGAGTAATGACATCAACGCTGCGATCAAAGTACATAAGCCGGATCACTGCGATCCGATGACTTAGCACTCGCCATACAATAATAATTACATTATATCGTAGATAAAGCTCTACCTGACCATGTTTTTGTGACTTTTACGTCATGCTCAAGTAAGGATTACAATTGGGAATCAAGTCGTTAAACTGTTTAGTCCAAAATCCAACGGCTTTGGTTTTCCTCATAGTTTTTGCTCGGTTTTTACCTATACAATATTGACAATTAAGTTCATTATGAATATTATGTCATACTTCTCTTAGAATTTAAGAATCCGTTCTTACCTAAGTAATAATAAAATATGCTTAGGTACAACCTAAGCATATTTTTTGTATCACTAATTCGGGGATGTACCTATAACTGTAGGTATATGAAAAGGCAATTAAGTCAAATCTTCTTAGCTGAACGAGTGTGGATTGGAGATAGGCGTCTTATTAGCTAGTAGCCCTTAGTAAAGGCAACGTACACATGCGTACCTAAATAAAATTTTAAAACACTACAAACACGCATACACTACCTTGCGTAATACAAGTAAATAGTTACAGTAGTTCCCCTACACATGTAAATAAACATACCCAATATTATAATAATAAACACCTCCAGCTAATAATAAACAAGATTCATCAACAACAATGTCCCTATAGGAAGCAACTTCGATAGTCAATTATTATTAAACAGATTTATTACAAATTATCCTGTATTTAATTTTAATTAATTACTTAATATAGGCAAAGGAGGCATGATACGTACTTCCCAATAAATCTTACATATAATATTATGTTCAAATTATTTTAGTAACCTAACCGCATAATCCTGTTAAATCCTTTTAGGTATAAATAACATTTTCAGCTTGTATCAATTCCACAATTGTCCACCTAAGGACATTTTCTCGTATAAATAATAAAACGTTAAGTTTAAAATTATTGTGATACTCTCACTGTAAATAGATAGTGTGACGTGTTTTACCGTTATACCGGTAACAATCGAGTATTTAAGTACTCGTACCTTCTATTGGAGATTTGAGATAAAATACCCATTTAGAAATTGTCGTCCTTTCAAAAACATTTAGGTCATGCGTCATTCCATCAAAAATACGAATAATTACTTTCATGTGCCGAAAGAGAATGACGCTCGTTGAGAAATAAATAAATCCAATACCGAAAATAATCTTGTGTAAATATTTCATTCGCAGTACCTACTCACTCTTTACTTGGCATTAACAAAACATAGTTTCCATTCGAGTGACGATTACGATTATAAATATTCGTTTAACCGCACTTGCGGGCTGAAAATAGCCAACGTGCGTCCAAAATCGCGCTAACAAAACACACCACGCTAAGAGTAATTCAGAAGATACTATTTTATTTACCTTCCTTCACTGCTTTCTAAAATAAAGCCGATGAGTGGTCGACTTTTTGCCAGGCGAATCTATTAATAATCGCTCGGACGCAAATATCGCGTGCTTGGCTTGACCATTGACGCAATCGGGTGAAAAATGTGCGGGTGTTATTTAATGAAACTGTGGAAAGTCGGTGGGCGCCGGCACTGGCAGCGGGCATGCTGGTGCTCCATGAACTTGTGCGACTTTACGACCTGCCGCCGTCACTCGCGTCATCGCGCGTCCGCGCCGCCGCCGCCCGCCACTCGCTGCCATTGGCCCGCCTCTAATGCCGCCAATTATTTTACAAGCCATAAAGCACATGTAAACATACCCATAAGTCAGTTGACGTACATCCAACAATGTTGCTCACTACAATAACATTACAAAATCACGCCGAGCTCCGGCACTCAGACATCTCTGCGCCAAAATATTGCATTTAACGCAAACATTATCAGCTCTTGTCCGTTTTCTTGTATATTTTACATACATAAGTACTGTGGGTTTTATAGTTTTTACCCGTTTTTTTTACTGATGAGATCATGCGTAAATGTTTGTGGTTATTTTTTAATCTTTCTATTACGGTAGTAGAGCCGCACTGCGGTTTGCCAGTCTTTTAAAAAGGAAAAGACGTACAATATTAGGTAAGCCTATTCCAACAGTTAGGTAAGCAACAGACCCGTCTGTTTACGATGAAATGGAATAACCAAGACTTATTTAACAAAGACATCTTGCTAATAAAAATACATGTGTTTTATCGCTGTAAATATTATGATAATTAACTTATCATGTTTATTTAACTTCATAATCCCATTATTAGAGATTGCACAATTCAAAAAAGATTACCTACGAGATTATACGCAGTCAAAGTAAAGTTGTACCTAATCATTATAATTTAAACTGTCTCCGGAACATGTGGTTTTGCGTTTCCAAATTATTTGTGATACATTTTGTGCCAGATGGTTTCTTGCATAACGAAGTGCCTTGGTTTAATGCACATACAAAATTTCTTGGAAATACTTAGGTATTGTTTTAAAATTGTGGTGTTATATCTCATATTTGCATGAAACGCTAATATTTCGACGGTCCTCTGCGCTGACGTCAGAGGCGAGCTGAACAAGCGATCGCCTCTGAAAGAAAATACATTTTTCATAATGTGCTCTGATATAACGACGACGAGCGGCGGCTTTATTTGCCACTGTCACACTGAGCTTTAAATATTTTATTCTATGCTGGTGTGCGATCACCTAGTTAAATCTCTAAACGGTTTGCTACCGAACATATTTGGAATAAACTAGATCAAGAGATCGAAATCAGTTCATCAATCGAAATCAATCAGAAAAATTCGAAAGCCAGAACCTTCGTAGATTAATTAAAAGAAATAAAAGTTGATTTATCAATGTGACCTTATGATATTATTATCACGATGAGTAATAAATAATGATGAATGGTATAGATCCTTCAAAACTTAATAAACATGTTTTAATAACAATTAAGTATCCGAGTGCGTAATTAAAAACCGAAAAGACAAATTAAAAACACGAATTGGTACTAAAGTTATAATTAAAATGGCAATAAATGCATTTAATTATGTATGATGTGCTATGATTGGAGGTTTCATAATCTCTATCCGCAATCTTAATGTGCACTTACAATACAACAATGCACATTGGGTTAGTATGAAACATTAGAAACACGCAAGCGCACACAGACCTAAAGCAATTAATTTCGCAACAGAAAGGAAATCGTCAACGTATATGAGCATGTAGGGAAAAAGTAAATTATACGCACCTCAAATATACTTTGTTTTAGGCGTTAATACCGACACGCAACGCCTTGTGTACCTATTTGTATTATAAAAAAGTGAGACGTTACTGCTTAAGCTAGTTGCGTGACAAACGCTAACCGAATGCGCTTTTCATATCCGGAATGTGCCTATATTAAATGTCTTTTATTACTTTATCGTAATACAGAATTTCAGTAACGCGTTTAAGTGGCCTAACTGATGTACATTATTAACAGTATGACTATAACTAACTTCTAATATTGGGTCGATTCAACTACATACTACACACCTTCCAGTCCGAAATTCTATATCCACTACTACTTACGTAATATTAATGTGTAAACACCAAAGAAAATTAAAATATTAAATTTTACAAAAAGCAAGGTCGTACGAGTAGGTACATGTGTTTAAAACTAGCAAAGAAAATCCTTTAACCTCTACGACACTAGGTGTTCACATGTAACCATGTGTTATTGAAGCAAATAACACAAAATTAAACAAACCCAACATTTTGAAAGTCAAGAGCACTTAAACATCTACATATTTTATTGATGAAAAACCTTTCAATAAAAATTAATCAATGGCTGACCATCGACGTCAACTAAACAAGTCTTTATCAAATACACAAGAGTAGGTGTCTCTACGTCGCGATACAACGATATTTTTATATGTTTGACTGCTTTTTTTTTAAGTTTTATATGAATCACAACTTTCCATAAACGCGACTTCTAAAAACAGTCAAAATCAAGGTAGCAATAAGGAAAATAAGCGTGAAACGAAAATGGCAAGCATCTCTTTCCACGCTTGTCTCCGTATTTTATTTTACGACTCAGTATCTACTTACTCAAAAAAGATCCAAGTAGCTCTACCTACCTTCAAATGGAATCTACAACTTGAATTTATTATGCTACTAATGGAAATTCACAGTCGTCCAGATCTTAACAAGTTTCGAATTGAGTTAATGAAACTTGTTTCGATTACTAGTTTCCTACTTAATTCAGGAAGGGTTTTCTCAATTTATCTTAACTCGTAAACTTCCGAAGACAAGAACAAATATTCAACGACACGAACTTCCTATTAGGAATTTGAATAATACATAAAATAACCTCATTCGTTATCCAAATACGTTACGTTTTTATTTTTATAAAAGTTTTAAAATGCTAGATAAGGTCTTTATAGAATACGGGCAAATTTTTACGTAAAAGTAACGCTAAAAACTGACGATTAAAGCTAGAGATTAACATCCCTCAGGCGACCTCAATCTTTGTGCCGTGGAAAAGGAAATAATCCGTTCGTTAGTGCCACAGAGAGGAGGCGAATGGGCAGCATTTTTAAAATTTGTTGAAATGGGCACGTTCGTCCCCGCCGGCGAAGTTACAAGCACTGCTCATGATGAGGGCGCAGACAAGGTGCTCCGTGGGCGCGGGGCATGAAACGCCTGTAACAAGGGCTACAGCCGACTGACTACGATGGTCTAGAGGACGTTTTCAACCGCACTCGTCCTCTGAAAACACTCGACGAACTGAACTGATTAAAAATTTACGGGTTACTAACATTTTTCATATGACCTACTGATAATATGTAGTACATATTAGGTACATCGACATATATTTTTTAGTATGTATTACAAATAAACAACGGCGGACATTTTCGCTTAATGCGCTGCTCTGTTTCCTAATGTTTCTCTACATAATTGGTAGCCGTGTCACGTAACATCCTCTACCACCTATTACCTGAACAAGAACGAATCTCTGGAGGTCGGTCTGGGTAAATTCCCTAAATAAAATAACAGTAAGTAGTTACCTATTGTGAAACGTGGGCAAATATTTATTTTTATGATATTAGGGAAGTTTGAAAAGTTTATTGCGATTGGCTATTAGTCATGCTGGTAGTTATTTGTAATCTCCTGAATATTTGAGACATTTATTTAACTGCGTCGAACGAATAAACTGTTTAAGCAAGGAGGATAGAGTTAGCGCTCCTAACGTAATAAAAGATGGGAGAGAGTTAACCGTATTTGATACAAGATTAAGTTATGGCAGGCCAGTCGACAAAGAAGTGGTATTTATAATAATTTGTTTAAATCGTCTCTAGATAATAAAGTTAAATCGTAAAACCGACGAGCATAACACATTAACGTGTATATCAATAACGATCACCTTGGAACGATTTCTTCTAATTCTTCGTTAAATCCGATTCATAATAAAAAAAGGTAATTTAAAAAAACCCGACTGCGTTTCTTTATAATATTAAAATGAAAAAACCCTACAAGATTAAGTCATCGTAAAATTGAAGCAGTCGGGACCCATTTTAGAAAGCTAGCCGCATTTGCGCTCACTAAGTCTTCATTATTAGAATGGGTCCCGACTGCTTCAATTTTACGATGACTTTCTTGTGGTATTTATAATTACCTTTTTTTATTTAATTTTTTTTTAGTTTTATTATTTTTTTATTTTGATATATCTAGTGTCACTCTCACAATAAATACGAATCAAACGACCCCTATCAAGCGGAAATCCATCAAGTCGTTCAGGCTAGAGAGTGAGAAATATTCGAATTTGGCGCCAAAAATCCGCCATTTTGTTTTTTTATTATTTTGATATATTCAGTGTCATTCTCACAGTAAATACGAATCTAACGACACCTCTCAAGTCAAAATCCATCAAGCCGTTTAGGCTAGAGAGTGAGAAATATTCGAATTTGGCGCCAAAACTCCGCCATTTTGTTTTTTTTATCAATAACGATCACCTTGGAACGATTTTTTCTAATTCTTCGTTAAATCCGATTCATAAAAGCAAGATTCAAACAGAAAGGATTTACCTCATACTTTTTTTAATAACTTCCCATTTATTCCTTGTTTATACAAAGTCATTAACATTTCTTGCGTCAAACCTTCAGCGAGAAATGTATCGACGTACCAGAGCTAACGTCAGCAGCCACTATTTCTGGATCATGCTCGTCATCGGCATCAAGGTGCTCATTGAATTAACTAAAAAGGACATGCATATTGTGAAAGACATTGCCCTTTTTAAGTACGTTATTGGGGTGACTTTGATTCGTCATCTAGACATCTGAGGTTATAAAGTAACATTTATTTGATAGCTCTTAGGTGAGCTCTTAGGCCTTCGATGTCCCGCGTATGTCAACTATGAAAATAATTCCAATAAAATTAAAAATATTCTACGTCGCTTTGCTTTGCGTTGCTATAATCTAATCTCGCGTACCTACATACGTCAAAGTTGTTTTATCTTCTTTTGTTCAGATTGTCTTTAGCAACAGTTAATTCTGCTGTGTACATAGGTACCTGAATACGTAACAAATGACCTAGTCTAGCAATGATAAGATATATTTTCACGACAAGGGTATTAATGATCCATTTGATCACGAACATCTTTCGTGAATTTTCTTTGTATTATTTGTCCCGTCTCTTAACTTTATTGGATTTGTAAGATAAGAATAACTGTATCTATGTCGTTTGTTCTATTTTGGTATCTAAATTGATTAATTTCATTGTATTGGCACAAATGAAAACAACTCGGCCATTTTTCTTTTGTATTTATCAATTTCATTAGTAGTTCAAGTTGGAACTTCAAAGACACATTTAAACTTTCCTATCAATGTAATTCATTCGACCGAATTCTTGAACATAATAGAAATCCAATGCTCCCAAGTAATCGAATCTGAATTAATGGCTTTTGGCGCGGTCCCGTTACAGGAAAATATTATTTTCTTTTGTTAATTCTGCTCTTACAAGTTAATCGTGTCGTTTGAGAAAATCTTTTAAATTGAATAAGAACTAAAACCGGGTTTTTGTGTCAATCGTAGTTACTTCGGACGTGAATTGGGTGTAATATTGCTATGAAAATCCGCGTTTATAGATAAAATTGGATTATTCAATATATTTCCACAAGAATACGTTTGTTGGGCAGTCATAATTTATTGGTCCGTGTTCGCGGTCGGTCCACGGGATGCATGATTGAACATGCTGATGACGCAAGTGGTCGGCCGCTTATCGATTTCATTATTTTTTATCTTCAGCGTTCACAATAGTTTCCAGGCTAGTGTAATGCTTCATTAAATCCGACTAATTACAGATAATCCTTTTCAATTTACAAACATTTGACGTAAACACAGTTACTATCAACAGCTACGTGCCTTTTGTTTTTATGATAGACAGCTGTTTATTTAACAACCTATACTTGTTACTTTTTTATTTGTATTAGCCATGTTTCCTTATATATTCATTATATAAAGTTGAATTAGGTTTGGATTCTTCACTATGGCTGTAGTGCTTAGAAAATTGATATTAAGTAACTAATTTATTTTGCAAGTTTAGTTCAGTAGGTACGTAAGTACCAATATCCAAGAAAAAAACATTAATTCGTGTTGCTAACCGTTACAAAGTTTTGAATTTATAAGATTAGAAGCCTATAGTCCTCTTTACCCTTTCGTCGTGATTGAAATAAGCGGTTTTTCCTCAAACACCATGAATGTTATATTTTTGGGAGAAAACTTTGACGGAAATTTTGGGATGAAATTATTTTTAACTTCATTACACGATTCTTCATCACGTTTCTGAAATATCTATTTATGAAGTAAGTAGGTAGGTTTCCCTTCCCTTCACGAGGGTTCACGGTTCATAGAATTAGCTACGTATACAGACTATTCGAGGTATTTTTACATCATTATTTATAGATCCTTTGATTTCATTTCATTTTCTCTCGTTTATTAGAAAAAAGAGCTAATTGGATACCTATATATTTCTTTTTAAATTGATATACTATACAGTTTTAATTAGAGCAATAGAACTTTAGTCTGTAGTTTAACAGAAATAATTCTGTATTCGAATTACATAAATGTCTTTTTAAAGTATTTAACTATAAATACTAAAACGAGGTTCAAAAATAAATCAAATTGTATAAGAAACATCGTTCCCTTGTAGGTTATACAACTCGGCCCTTTAATTGAACAGAAATAAAATGTTCCAATTTTTTATCGAGGGCCCGCGTAACATCATTCAAAGCTATTAAGACACTCGACGTGATGGCTACAAAGAACCTTCTTAATTAGAAAGAAAATTGGTGAAGTTAGTTGAAACGTGTCAGTCAGTCTGAGCCCTACTTAATCTCTCGGTAACACTTGGAAACTTGCTCATACAGAAACGGTTTTCTTTTCAAACTCGACGCTACGAAAGTGGCATTGTTACGTGCATGTAACATACCTTTTTGAGCAAATGAGTTTTCGCCCTTTAAAAGTAAAGCGAAATTGTTGGTCCGCGGATGTATTCAAAATAGTACAAGTACGTGTGTAGGAAGTTAAATATAGACAAGAGATCGTAGAAAGGTTTAGTAGTTAGTTCTTAATCATAGATAGCGTAAAGGTCGTTACTGACGCTAAGCACATACGTCATCCATTTGTTGAGAGTCAAGGGTAATTTAGTTCACAGTTTTGGTACGATCGACGGACAATGCTTTGACGTATCTCCAGCCTTGAACGATCTTGAATGAAGAAAGCAATGTCGATCACGCTCACGATCATTTTACAATTACGGACTATCGTTACATTTCAAGGCACATTTTTCCTTGCCATTGTGTCTTATAGCAATTTGATTGTAACGAATCAAGATGAATTGTTTAAAAATTATGTACTTTAACCAGGTGGCAAATATAGCACCTACCATACCTGACCTGAGTATCATTATCACATCAACGTCATATACCAAAACTTCGATAAGTTTGCAATTGAGACTTAATGAGTTTCTTGTCGCTTACCTTCGCTCATAAAATATGGTATCCTAAATCTGCCGGAGAGCACTCTGTCCCTTAATGACTGAAGTGTGGAGCCGTCGAAAGGCAGTGCCCCACATACGAGCACGTATAACACCACGCCGAGACTCTGTTGAAAGTACATCATCATTAGTCCGGATACTTACACTGTACCTAGAGTACCTATTCTAAATACCTGAATATAAAAAAATCACCTAGAGGCTAGAAGGCTTCTTCATATACTTAAACAGAAAGGTGATATAATGTACTAAAGATATGAAAGTTAGTTGCAGGTGAAACTTTAATATATTGAAATATGTAAAAATTAGAACTCATTCGGAGTATTTACAGTTACACTATATAAATTAAACTTCAATGACGCGTGACTAAATTATTATTAGTATTGAAAACGAAATCTTTGGTTATAATTCATAAAATTCTAAGATGTCATTTATCTTGATGCCGTATACTATTTCCTAAAATATTAACGTAGTGCTATGACGTTATTCTTTATGAAACATAGTTAAATTAAGCTTCGTGTACGTCGTTAGTGACGAAATAAGAATCGAAATTAGCTACTACATAACTGTACCTACAGCGGTGTACAAATAATATCCTCGTTATTTGACATTCATAGATTAAATTAAACAATCTAACGGTTATAATGAGGAAAAAATGCGCATGTGTATAGCATAGTACTGAACATCCAAAATATTGAATAGAATAATAATGATTAAAACTAAGTCAGTACCAGCCGACCCTAATTTAGTTTACCAACAATTTAGGAGAAGAGTAGGTTAGACTCACCCATATATCAATTTCTGGGCCCGTATATCTCTTGCCCTCGAAGACTTCAGGAGCAGCGTAGGGAGGTGACCCACACCACGTCGCGAGGAGCTCGCCTGTCGCGTAGTAATTGCTGAATCCAAAATCCGCGATCTTGATATTCATGTTAGCATCCAGTAGTAAGTTTTCCGCCTGGATGGAAGAAGTTTTATTTAGTACCTAGTTACCTACGAGACGTGAATTCTTAAAAGTTTCTATGACCTGTCATCCTAAATGTTCTAGGAATTAGTTCCACAAATAGCCTCATTTGTGAAAGAGGAAATTAAACTTTGGACTTGGTTATCGTGTCGACATTTTTCCCGTGCGCTATGAATTATGTGAGAGTCGCGAGCTTTTACAAGTGGCTACAGTCCGCTTGGCCGAAAACTCATTATTTCAGAATGAATCCTCTACAGTCTGCACTCGGCATAATCAACAGGAATGTTCAAATAAGTACCCAGGTTTGTAGCTCACGTAAACAAAAGCAACATTTCGGGATATTTTTCAGGTAAAATTTACATAATTTCATATTCCCTTTAAACGGAATTTGTTCCGCTATATATTTTGGATTCCATTAAAGTTGAGTAACACCAAAACTTCTGTCTTGTAAAAGAGTTCCAAAATTAATTTTATACAACCGCAACAAAGAGGGGTTACAACTTTTTCATAGTTTTAGATTTATGTAAGTAAGATGGATAAAAATTCTGACATTCAAGTGTACTATTTGACTTAATTTACATTTTAGAACCATTGAACTGGCTTTTCCACTACGATCGAGTGGAGCAAACTTTTGCTAATATTAAACGGTCATCATGCTTCTAAAGTACTAATTGTGAATAGGTACAGAGGGGAAACTAGTCTGATGTTATTTTGACACAATTATAATAGCTCACTTGGAGCCTTTAGCATAAAGTAACGTTGAAAAGGACACTAAAGCACTCTCCTGTTCTCGAAGTAAATGTCTAACTACATTTAACGCTGAAAGCGCGTGCTCGGAAAACTACTCTATGTACTACTAACTGAAGTGAAGTTTGATAGATTGATGCAAAATGCTTAGCCAAACTGTTATTTTAGTCTAGTTGCGAACTAAGTTTAGATATCTACTAACCACTACGTATATTTTGAAACAAACAGACGTTGGAAATGTAGGGATGTATTTTTCCCACTACCCCAACGTAACTGGGGCTTAAGTCCCTTACGTAATTAAAAATTATGCCGGTCCCCACAGCTTAAAATGATATTTTATTTTTTAATTAACCTGTTCCCTGCCAGTTGGTATAATAAATACTGGGTGTATCTAAATGGGTTAGTATTTCAAGGCTTCGCGCTTAACTTGGCCGACTATAAATTACTCCGAGTAATTTATTGGTAGTAATGAAAGTTATACCTAGTACTTCCATTAACTACATACTTCACATAGCAATGAGGACTTTCCCTAAGCTTGAGGTCAAAATAAAAAAATAATAATGTCAGAAAATGGGACATTTTCTCTTCGTTTTCTAAGCAAAAGAAACTTCACAAGAAAAACCTCTTATCCTTTTAATTGAAATGTCTATGACAGGGTTCTCATGTGTAATCCAAAATGCAAAATTCTTACTAAGAATGAGGCAGCATATAATCTATCTTTTCTTTGCAGACACCTACAAACTCTGAAGAAGGAAGTTACCTTGAGATCTCTGTGAACGATGCGCCTCTCGTGACAGTACTCCACGGCGGAAAGGATCTGCCAGAACTTGCGGCGTGCTGCTTGCTCAGCCATACGGCCATACCTCGCGATGTAATCTGCAACACACATGTTCATGTGAACAAAAAAAAACTAACAATCTAACTTATATGTAGGACGACATGTAAATGAAGCATTCTACATAAAAGTGACACTTTTACCTTAACCAATATTTTTTAAGGAATAGGGAGCCAAATGCTTATACAAGTGATCAGGGGAATTGCTAATGCCTTTTGGGAAGGGGAGAGGGGAAAGAAAAAATGGCTTGTTTCACCCTGGTTTCCTGTAAAGCCGTCGTGTCACCTAACCGTATTTCGATCGTGTCGAGCTGACCCATTCGTGCCAAAGCATGACTCCCACGTGATTATCGCA
Organism: Spodoptera frugiperda; assembly: GCF_023101765.2. Classification (NCBI taxonomy): domain Eukaryota; kingdom Metazoa; phylum Arthropoda; class Insecta; order Lepidoptera; family Noctuidae; genus Spodoptera; species Spodoptera frugiperda. Next base: position 6,898,194 of record NC_064217.1, on the reverse strand, counting down.
GGTTACGGATAAATATGCCATGACAGAAATTATGACTATGTGACTAGTTATACCTGTTTAGATGCAGGAAGCAGTGCAAAGATCTACTTCCTTAAAATAACGTCATGTCCGCCTTTAGCAGTATTGCTAATAAAGTAAGTAAGTAAACGACAACTTAATGGTATTTTCAGTGGATTTAATACATCTAATATAAATTTATTATCACATATTTCACAATCGACGTATGTGGCCTACAATCGCAGACCACACAAAATAACATACTATGATGCAATCCTGTTGTAGGTACCTACATGTACAAACTACAAACAATTTGTCATAAACGACAACTCGCTAGTTTAGTACTTATGTTATTGTTCTATGGACTATCTACTGTTATAGGTTTCCGGTAAAACTATGGATATATAGTATACAGAAGTTAGATACGTTAATGTACCTACACATAACAAATAGAGTAGGTACCATGTAATAAAGAACTTAGATAAATGGTTGCGTATTCTCTGCTCTACGTACGTCATTTGATCGTACAACTGATTATAACAATTCACGGACGTATGTACTTATGGACATATAAATAAATAAGAACTCAGTAAAATTGCTTATCTGAAATTATTACGACATTTATTTAAGGAATGACAATGAAAAGCGTCAATGCAATAAAATAATCTAAGTCAGATTAGGGCTGTGGGCGAATGTAAGAAACGTGGTCTCCTAATTATTTCTAGCAAGACTCCATACACCACCTCTAGCTCACCATAATTAAGTTAACTGTATGATTCCATAAATTACTGTTTAAAATATCAAAATTTTCGTACAGTCAACTCGAACACAAATAATATACAATTGCTTTTGATATAAGTGTTTACCCAAACTAAATATAATAGTGGTTTCTATTTTTATTTGATATTTGACTTTGTCTTATCACCTCTGTTCATAATTTAAGAGACGACATTAGAGACCGAGTACATAAAATTTACATATTTTATTAAGTAAATAGTTAGGTATACAGCTACTTCCTTAATTAGGACCTTTGTTAAACAAACAAAAGTTTAAATGGTGAATAAACTGTTATGTAACAAGTAATTAATTGTGTTCTAAGAACAAAGCTCCTACTAATGACTCTTAGAAGGAACCTATAAGGCTGTTTTTACTTTAACACGTTAACAGTGAAAGCCAGTCTACGTCCAAGTACTAACAGACGATAAGGATGATATTTCGTGAACACAACGTGGGCCTTATTTTCGTTCCAAACACTACAGGGAACACGTCCCGTTTATTATTAAAGTGGGTCAGAGTTTATCGCCCACTTTAACTGTCGATCCACTAACAAGAACGTCTATAGACCTTGAAGTCTACGGTTCGATTCCCAGGACGATAAGTGAAATTAGGCTTATCTTTGATAATTTCAGAAACTACTCCAAAACGAGATTATTACACGGCCTAAAAGAATTCTAATAAAGAGGTTATAGGTGGTATGTGATTGGTCCCAATGGACTCATTTTGGGGTTACCATCGTAACGAGTTGTACGAGAAAGTGGGACAATCCTTCGTTCGTGAACAAAAAGTAAAACATTAATTTCCTGACTATAGGGCCACGCTATTAAATACGATATTATGAATGCCGATGACTCGTACTCTATTTAATAACATACTCAAGCTGGATGAACATACGAAACCAGAATTGTAAATTCATCCGCTATGAAATCAAAACACCTGACGCCTCTGACGCAGGTGTTGAATGAAGTCAAGCAAAGTGCACATTGTGCTTAGTATTCTCAACGACTTACAATTGAGTATTAATCACCATGCACTATACTTTCAAATAGGTTAGACGAAATGCAAGGAAATAAATGGCGAGGCAGACCGAGCAATGAAATTAATCACGCTTGGTAGGCAGATGTTGAGCCATGTCGTCCCGTGGGTGTCGTAAAAGGCAAGGGGATTATATCAAATGGATTGGCAGAAACAACCTCGGCTCATAACAACATAATGATGTAATCACTTAATATACGCCTCTACGATGAAGGAAGGGAACATATTAACAGATTCTTAATGCCATATGAATGAGTAACTCGCGTCAATTCCATTAACATTAGTAAGTATGTATGTATGGCTTTATTCATAAAATCTTTGATGAAGCAGATGTGATAATTGAAATTGTTGACACGGGTCTCGCTTTAGCTAATTTTAATTAAAAGGAGGCTTATGATGTAATAACTGAGCCAATTAGTAAAACGATTCGCTTTTATTGAAACTGAAAAGCTACAGTAAAACTGTGTGTAAAATACTTATTAGATATCTGTAGATATAACATTGTTCATGTAAGATTTTTTAGCAAAATTAAAAAACAATTTGGCTGGCAAGTCAGAATCACTCATTTAACATAAACTCTTTCGGCATGAATCATAATGTTTGATGAGTTTCATATTTAATGAAATTCATGCAAAAGAACCGGGTTTCGAGCCTTGGAGATCGCAGTTGGATTTTGGGGGAACGTAGTCAGCTGTGCGCGAAATTGCTTCCCTCTTCCACCCACTACCCCTACTGCCGTCAGCGACACCCTGCCGATGACGTCACGCCAGGCCTGCTTACGTCATAGACAAAGCGGCCACGAACTTACCGAATACCCTTAATCGATTTCGAGGTTATTTACTACGTTGTATTTTTGGTTGCGTTCGAGAAAAATGATGTTTACCTATTCTCTGAATGTCGAAAATCAAATTCATAGATGTTTCGTGAAACAACCAGAGAGAATAATTACGCTATCGAATACTGTTTGTATTATAATACATTTTGGCAGATACCCACGTATTTCAACTTCTCTCAACAAGACCATTTTCAAGAGTTGTTTAATTCATGTAGGTAGGTAGGTGGGCATGTAAAATAAAAACATGTGAATACGGCGGGTTACAATGTCTGAAGATTGATGATCTCACTGAACGTAGGTATTCTGGAATTCACCAACGTTAAATACTTAAAACAGACTGTCTGCAAATGAGATAACTAACGTAATTGTTTGACAAATAAACAATGCAAATACAGTATGACGAAATTTGCTATTTAATAGTTTTTCTACATTTTCTCTTAAAATTCATAGAATATGTCAGCGTATCGAATCTTTGCTATTTGCTTCGGTACACTAAATGGATGAATTTTAAATACATACTAGGTACTTAGCGACTCTTTCTGCATACAATCATGTTAACGCTTTTCTAAAAAAGATCTTTTGTATTAAAAGTTGCTAGTAACATTTTAAAAACAGTTCTAGATTTATAAAATCAAATTAAACTTACCAAATATTTCTCCTTTGCTTGCGTATTCTGAAACTATGTAGATCATGTTCTTCGTCTCCATGACCTAAAACAAAAACAAACTTGATTAGTCCTTTCATTAATTAATTTATGTCACAAATATATTTATATACCTAAATTCAATTTTTTCTTTTTTAGAGTATAATTTCCCGCCAAACCATAGACTAAATGTCAAACCATAGACTCGAACACTCCGTGTTAAAACCTCATTACTCTAAACACATTGGTGACTACCGATATGACGAGGACATTTTATGTATTCCACCTTTATGTATGTATGTAGTACGTAAGACTCCAGACCAAACATGGAAATACATTTTACTTATTCATAGGTCCGTAAGCATAACTAACTACGCAGAAACTTTACTGCAACCTTCGTACATTTTTTATGTGTAAGTACTGGCACTTTTAGTACCTACCGTGTTCAGTGTTAGCGTTAAACAATGACGTCACAAAAGTTACGTAGGGTTTCATAATTAAATGCTAAGGATTATTTAATTAGAGTTCTGTTGGAAATTTTACACAGATAATGTAATGAATGTGGAAGGTTTAAGGACAAGCTTAAGTTGACTCAATACTGTGATCAGTCGTATTACATTTCCTTTTATTTATTCTGTTGATGGATGATTCTGTACAGAACTATAAGGCTTGGTGTATGTACACGGGTAGAGTAAACGGCATAGTAGCACATCCATTTTTAAATAACAGAATTATGTCTGTAATAAACCACATAATGTAGCAACCACGCTCATTATTTGTTCCTATATTTCTCAAAGAAGAATTAATGTACAACAAATGCACTTAAATAAGGTAAATAAATAAGTTAGGTTCTATAATTAGTTAGCATTGTATTTAGTATTTACCGACCAAGTGTATTGTAATAATATACAGAACTGGTTTGTAACTAAAAATAAATGTAAATAGTAAATTGTTAACGAGAGAAACACAACTGCGAATAAAATGTATGTATAAACAAAAAAAGTACATAAGTACTGTGGATAAACAACTTTGTTATTTTATTTTGGTTTACATATTAATAGAAAAACCCCGTAAGTAGGCTGCGCGAAGTCGTCGTGTCTGCGCACGCTGCTCATGATGAAGAGCCCCTTTGTGACTCGAAACTAGTAGAGCTTTTCTTTCTTATTTTAGGTAAATAATCCGTGATTTTAATTAATTTAAAAATCTTTTTTTAATATCTTTACATTTTTCCAGTGACGCATCATCATTATAGACAATGTTTACCAATTAGTATGTAAATAGGATTTGACAATGTTTACAATGGAAAATTTACACCTCTGAATTTGTTTATAAGTGCCAAGAAGCTATTAAAAACTATACATAACGATGGCTACTTTGGTTGGCTACGTATTAGCATTCTGTTGACAAGTAAAATTGGTAAAGCAGTTCCAATAGTCTATAGTATACTTATGACTTAGTAATAAGGCATTTTTTACTTAGAGATAGCCTCTATACCAACCATATAAAAATAGAAGAAAAAAAATTAAAAAACGACACGCAATCTGCAAAAACACGCACGTGTCACGTGACCGTAATTAATTAATAACGATATTTTATTATGCATAGCCTACTTAAATGTAATTATATCCTTTAACACCACAATATTAATGTATTTTCACACACAACTTTTAAAATCATCAACTTTGTTAGTTAGGTATTGCATAATGAGCTTAGTAATATTTTCTAAGCAATTTTTGTTGTATTGTGGTTTTCAAACTAAATGAAGGAAGCCAAACGAGTATTTTAACGATCATTCCATTCAGTTTTTTATGTCTGGCCAGTCTGATCCGACACGTCATTATACTGGCATTATGAAAAGTTTAATTTAACAAACAACGAAATAGCCAATCTCTATAACTTAGGTATGTATCTAGTAGTATAGATGCGCTTCTTATAAATACCTAAGTACTTGATATTTCAACGCTTACTTGATATTTTGTTTTGAGCTTATCTGTAAAAATGTTATCTTTAGCTTTACCCATCTTTAGCATCCAAATCTACGTCAGACAGGTTATTGACACTGGCCTTGAATTATTTTTTACTAATAAAAAGTTAAAATTAGAAAAAAGTATATCATCACCTTATCGTTTCATTATTAGATTAAATACTTTTAATAAAAAACAAAACATTAACAACAATGCATTTTAAATTCAAATTAAGAACATTGTATCTTTAAATTTAAAATGTAAAACGTTTAATTAAAATTCCAAAAATAAAGTTGGGTATTTGGAAAATATAACGTCTTGAATGTAATATTTGAGTGAAATGAGAAGTCAACACTCCGAGGATCGTATTTTGAGTAAAGTCAATTGCCTCCGTCCCCTTAACACCACTTAATAATTTCGATGGAAAAGTTTCTATCTCGGAATTCAATGAATGCCCTCATAAATCCTGCTTAACTTTGTCGTATTACTTAAGTGCTGGATTTGTAATCTTTCTTTAAATAGCTTTTAGTTATTGTTATTAAAATACAAGTTTATTTACCATGTCAAATAAATATGCTCTTAATTTGTTAAGCTGTATCAATGAAGTCTTGACTTTATCTTTAACGTATGTTGACTTCGGATTATTTTTTACCACCCAAAGAATCTGTACTGTAACATTAACCACATATTTGCCTAAAATGAGATACCTCGTTAAACCTTGGTATACGTTCATAAACCAGTGACGTCCCACAGTTGTATGCGTTATCAAACACTGATTATTATCAGTACAAAATGTTCATAACGTCAATCTATTCTACTTTACCACGTAGTTTATCTATCGGTAAATGGAATCTATTAAGGAAACACCACTCAGGCCCCGAGCACTTTAATCCACTATTAAAATAGAGGTTTTGGAGATTACTCAGATTAACCGCGCCCATGACCTCGGCCTTAGATTCATAGTTATCACTAAAAATACAAACATGACTCAATATCTTTATTCTGTCTTTTCGGAATGGCTTCCAGCTGTTAAGAAGTCATCACTAGCACAAGGTACGCCATGAAAATGAATGAAAAACGTGTTCTCTATTCGACTCTGTTGTCTATAAATAACCGTAAAATGGTGGAGTAACATGATTGTTTTGTTACCCAAAACAACGGATATGGGTGTTTGATTGTATAACGATAACATCTCAATAAGCGGAAACGTTCTCTTCCCGTGGGTTAAGGACAAAGCAAACACTTAATGGCATTCAAGATGACAATGTTTGTACACAAGGAACTTGGTACCCATTCAAGCTTTTAATAATAGTATCAAATCCATTCATACTTTGGCACGTGTTACGAAACCAGATTACGTAACATTGCATTGTTCCAATTACAAGAATTGGTATTGTGCTGCAACCTACTTGCCTGGTTAGTTTCATCTGTTACTATGTTGGGATCAGTATGCACGCGGGATTACTCCGTGCATACTATACTATACTAACAAGTAACGACGGATTTAAGAGCCGGTTTCTTAAGTAAATTCTCAGCGTTGAGAGCATGCAATTGGAATGCGTTTATTAAATGCAATAGTTTCAAATAATTAAAGCTACAAGCAGTATCTTCTGTCTCATTAGGAATGGATGGTACTGCTCTAGGTATTAAGTTACCGACTTTATTAACACATTGTTTATAGTCTGAAAGCATTTCTGCGGCAAGTAGTGTTTTCTATTCACTCACTTATAAGGAATAGAAATTATTTTCTACATGTAATTATAAGATCCTATGAGATTGTTCTGCTGCTCCTACGTGAATTCTTATGACGCATATGTTCGTACCTTTGTTTCTGTTTTCCAACACCTGTCTCCAAAAATAAAAATTGGCTCTATCATTTCTGAATCGTCGCAGAAACCCATTATATTTCCTAATAGCTGAACTATGAATGATGAGGATGTTAGAAAAGCCAGTGAGGTCAATCATTAAAACTGGAAAGGAAATATAATGGAAAAATAAAAACGTAAACAGAAATTTCACAATGTCGCGTAAAAGATGTCCAAAGAAAACCAGTCTTCTGTTAAATCCATAACTATTGCACAAAAGATACCTTGAACCGCTTTCCCCGTTTTAAAGTTTCGGATTTCGTTCTGCAATCCCATTGCGAAATTTCATTCGCATCCGGTGCTACCCGAACGTATCTATCCAGTTTCGGTATATTTTTGATTCTGCCTGTATTGGAAAAGTAATATGGAAGTATCTCGTTATAGACCATGTGTCCTTATCCCACCCATCTAGGTGCGAAGTCTAGTCTCACGTGCACCTACTACTAAGCTAACCCAATCAAATATTGATTATTGATTTGTCGCTTGACGCTGAGTACCAAGTGTAGCTGTAACGTGAGGGTGATGCACGCCTAATCAATTAGGCGCGCCGCGTCCGCCACGAGGTTAGGTCCTCGCCTTCACTATCGTTAGTAGTTAAGTACTTTCCGCTCATGTATTTTCCGAACAAGGACCAAGTTAAGTAGCAGAATACTTATTGCAAAAGATCAAATAAGAAACTGGCTCTACTTAAAATAACAATGATCATTATTTTGAAAGGGTACCTTAACCCTAAATACCGATATAACCATTTGTGGCTATCCACAAAATGAAGCCTACCATTTTAAACTATTTTTAACCCCGCCTGTGAGAAAGGTATACATGTGAGTTACCAAAATTCAGGTGAAATATGAGAACGAAACATGCGATTGCTGACGTAAATTGCCTCATACGTAAAAGCTATTCACGTTGACTAAGTTTCTGACGTAAAGAACATTTGAAAGACAAAGTGTACTATGTTAGACCGCGGTAGGTTTTTGTTACAGTTACGTTTGTAGGAGACCGACATTTCTTATCATAAATAGCGCAGAACGATGTATGCGAGCCGGTCTCGTTACCACATAATCCATATCATGAGCAAAACATGACCTTACAAGCAATAATATGAGTACGTAGCCGTCCCATTCCACTAGTTTCAGCTGCCAACATAGTAATGTCACGCGTCAGAACAGCTAACGGCATGTCGTACTAGTGGCTCATTTTGTCGGGCTAATAGCATTATTGTCGCATTATTCGGAGCGAGTCATGTGCACAACGTAATAGGCATACACTTAGGTCGTAGTCACTCCATCAGCCAGTAAGTCAGCTAATTCATACACATTTGTTCCGCCGCTTACCGACACGGTGCCAGTGGCCGCAGGAGTTTCTCTTCCACTGCTACTGACCTATGTTGACTTTAATAATCGTTAAGCAAACCCCTTTTAGAATAGTCTGCGTTAAACTAACTATAAATCTGTATGACATCATCACCGTCGTCATCTATAGTTTGTATTTACCTATTTATCACGCCATTGCTGGCTGCAAGTCTTATATGAAGTCATATTTACATTACATTATTATGTACAATTCAGTTATGCCCCACACTTAGCTGCGTAGGTATAGACAACTGCAATTTATTTTAATAGGTACGTAGTACATAACTAATAACTTACGTAGTCATACGAATTAATTAATATGAACTCACCTGGTAAAGCTTAATAATATGAGGATGATCCAGTCTCTTCATGATGTCCACCTCTCTGTAGACTTTTTGAAGATTGCTGGCGTCTAATTGCGATTTATCTATTATCTTAATTGCTACCTGCAACAAAAAGTAAACATAACCTTAATTGAATAGTAACGTTAGCTTCGGTGTTGAGTGCTACTAATCTATTTATCACCACTTAAGTAGTGTATGAAAGAAACGAGCTCTTTGAAAATATTTGCTATCTTGGTTACAAACATCTCTAGATACAAAACAAAATAACTACTTGCTCTCACTACGTGTTAGTGTACATGCATAGTTATCTTTGGAGTTCCAAATTGATCGTGACATCACTGCTGTTCAATATTCGCACTTAGTGTCAAGTGGGCATCTAACCAGACGGCTGCCTAATAAAGTTTTTTCAGCGGTCGTAACGGAACAATACCGTTAGTGGCTTGTGTGTTTCCAGGCTTACAAAGGGGCGGTGACGTCAAGACGAACGTCAGTCCCCAACGATTGAAGCAATTGACGTGATTGCGCCAGCGGATCCGTCCACCGCAGCTGGTTGAATTATGAGACAGCAAAAAACCCCGGAAAAGAAAGCTGAACATTCTAGTGTTCTCTTGCAATATTATATTTTACAGACAATGCAATCTGCACGAGCAGAAAAACTATTCGCGTACTGGATTCAAGAAAAATGAAAATGTATCCTTCTTTATACAAGATAGATGACTGAATATGAATAACAAAAAGCTTCTGAGAATGACTTCGTTTTTGCTTTTTTGAGTAGCATTTCATTTCTAGTGGAATACCTATATAATATTTTAAATACTAACAATGTGATGGCTTTTGTAGATCAGGACCAAAAATACTTTGTTCTTACTTCAGATTTACACTCCGAAATATCTAGTGGATGACAATATTGAACATCATTAAAACACAGCAGTTTTACCTAGAAGTGAAAGGCGAGACAGACAGACAGTCTATCACATCATTAGAACAGTCTACGTCTTTTTGTTGTCTAGCTAGACATTAGGACATAGATATTTTCATTCAAACGAAGTTTCAAACACAGTTCTTATTTAAACTGATAAGTGTAACAAAACTGACCATACATTGTTTTCTGATACATGTGGCTCACCTCAAAAGATAGGCAATCAAGTATCTTGCAAAATATTTTGATAAAACAACCGCAATCCGTTCATATCTACTTGAAAAACAGTGTCAATTACATGCACAGCGGCACGTTTGACATGAATCTATTTTAGTAGGCCTAATTATAATTATCTTTAAGTCGAAGCTATTTACATATAAACTCCAACAAGCCTACTACACTCGACCTTTCAAAAGAAATAACTGTTTAAAGGATGGAAAATCCAACGCGGACTCAGAATATAAATTGAAATTCCGTATCAAGTACGTACATGTGTTGAAAATTATCTTCCAGTATCCTACAAACACGATTTCTTGGACATAGTTAATATTATTAGAACAGAACACAGGGACAGTAATGATTGTAAATGCAGTAATAGAATCTGAACTACCGGTCAGCTGCTCTGACATTGACCTCATTGAACAGATAGCAGCACTGCGCACACGACTCTCTTACGTCACTACATTGGAAAACACCCCTATTCCAGATCCATATATTTGAACTTACGTAACAAGACAATGATAGTCTTCGACAAATAATCCAGTGTGTCTTTGAATTCTTTACTTCTAGAGTTTTCTTTATACTTTGAACCAAACGCCATCCGCTAATGATTGCATGAATAGTATTCAAATACCGTGAAAACAGACTACTTAATTTGTTTGTCTCTGTACAGATCTCTCTCATCTGTATGTCTACTACAACCACACCTGCAATGTATTGCAAATGTCAATAGAAGTATTGACTATGACATCAGCATCCGTGCGACTTACTTATATTCGTCCAAAAATAGAAATCCTAATAAGATTCATGTACACATAGATGCAAAAGAAATATGCCTCTTGATATCAAGAATAATGATTTCCGTTGCTAATATTAACCACGTGTATCGACGGTGCATAACAAAAATGCATTGCAAATCATTATAATGCAGCAACATGCTTCTACATGGTGCTTTTTTACTCCGTAGCCAATGGGTAAAATGGAACTAATATCACAGTATCACATAATTAAATGGCCACCAACTAATTAAAATGATTAAATTCACAACGAAATAAAAAATTAAAGGTAATCTCGTGTTCCAGTAATGTTTTTTAACGTTTTTGTTCATTGTACAGAGCCATTCGGCTGTCAGTCCAAATCGCATTAAGTCGTTTCGTTTTAGAATACTTACTCGGCATAAATGTAGAAAGCGGCAAAACACGATACTAAGTGACAAATGAAAGAGAAAATGTAATGTCTACTTAGTCCAATTAAGTGGCAATCTGTTAATTATTGTATAATACTGGCATTAGTCATTGTACACGTGACAGACTACAAGCCAGTTGTTTTATAGCTCCATTGTTCTTCCATTGAAGACAAAGTGCTTAGAGAAAATTGTTCAATTCAAAATATCCTCGAATATTGCAATCAATGGATTCATTAAGGAAATCCAGTAATAAACCCATTAATTGGTAATTAGATAACCATCAAAATGCTATAAATTCCCCAATCATTGATACAACAATTTTTAAGAACGCAATACACTTACGTAGTTAGTTAATTATCAGGACCAAAACAAAACAGCCTTATCGTCATTTTTTATAATTAGGTATAACATAAATAAGTCCATTATTTTGATGATGACATGAAAAATGGACAAGAGATTGACCTTATTCAGGTATGCGTCATAAACTACGTATATAGTGTACATATCTAGTGTTTTCTTATGAAGAACCACGTGAGTACCGAGGCAGTTACATAATTCGTTATAGCAACGACATCAAACAAATTCTTTACAAATAACGTAATAATACAACAACTGACAGCCAACACACAATGTTATGTGTTTAGTAGGTATTTATAATACAATACCTTTGATTATTTAAACATGTCTCGGTGGAATTTAATACAATCCGCCCGAAGTAGCAACTGCAACGTCTTGTAGGTAACTGGAGAGGTAACTGTCCGTTGTGGAATCTCGATTGCACAACGCGGAAAGACTTTTCTAACGAAATGAACCGAGGACGCCTCGACCAGCCTACATATCCGGATGCATCGTGTTACGGATACTATACACCTCGAACCACGTTATAACCTCCACGGTTGAGAAACTTGAGGGGGTCAGTGCCCGCTAACCCCATTGTTCCACCAGTTCCAACGAACTGAACACGTCAAACATTGGGCGTTGCAAGAAATATTCCCATAATATGCCAAACAAACCAAAAGATAACGAACAAAAACCTGAGCATTGTGCTACAGCGCACCTTTAATTACAAGAATATTGCTCAACTTTTCCTTATACGGATTTCACTTCATTATTTCCAGTATAATTGCTCGATGAGGCAATCGACGCGGTCTTTTCTACCGATGACTCTGACATTGCTCGTGCAAAAGAACTCAGTATCATCACGAATTTTATATTTCTACCTCTAAGAACTCCGAAGTCTAAAATACAGGAAAGTGTTTAAAAAATGACGAAATGCGTTGTGATGTTTTCTAACCTTCGGGGAAATACGGTCGTGATAGTATTATTTGCCATTAGGTACACTTGCGGACAGTGCAACAGCTTGCAGATTACGTTGTTTCCCCATACATAAATCAACAGATCACGTATAACAAGAGGAAAATGGAAAAATCGGCTAGTTTATCAAATAAATTAATTAAGGAGTTTATTTGCGCAGGTTTATTATAGTTACACTAACAGATTATTTCATTACGTACCGTCTGATTACAACTGTTTATACCTAAATTCCCTACTTCTGAATGAAACTGTTTCATCAACATCAGTCTTCCTTAACAATGCCGATTACATCTCAGACTAAGAAACAATAGTTCTTACGTATTCATCGACGCTGATTACTTAATCGGTTATTAAATCCTATGAACGACGTCATTAATTTCTGAGCTACATTATTCCGGGAATCACAATAGTTTATGTTAGCAACTGTTGTTGTTAGTCGACCATTATCGTGTTCGAGGCAAAAATCTTTAAGATTTTCATTTTATACACGGGTCGATCGACATGATGTGTATGTATTTAGTCCAAAATATCCAAGGAACGCTGAAAATTTGTGTTACGATAAAACATGAATTTATATCAATGTCTGTCCATCTATTACGTGAGACTACTCAACATAACTGGCTGAAAGGTGGGTGTACGCGATGTGTCTATATTAAACACGTGATCTTATCATCTCGTTACATTCGTATCTATGAAAGAAATGTTATATTTATAGGTAATTACAACGACACCACACACAGATTGATCCACACCGCTATTATCAGCCACGTGCTACGTTTCCAAGTTGACAACACCCACAAAAATTACCTGTTAGATGGCTAGCTATTAATAATGTCACTCAATAACAGTGACGCACATTTGTCCCCTTCAGTCAGAATCCCTAATAAGTAAAATTAAGAGGTCGGTAATAAATTAGCACTAGCCTTCTAACAGCGTGACAACGAAGTTCTCATAATTCACACCTAACTGTTAATCAATTGAGACCTACGTGGTGACTCTATGTCGCGACTCTTGAATTCACAGCCTCAATTTACCTGCGTATATAGTGACGATAATTTACCAAGCATGTGTCAAAGTAAATAGCCATTCTTGGCTACTACTCGTATAGCTGGCTAGACAAATATCACTTCATGACATTTTTTAATACAAAATGAAGTCGATGTTCTTTACAAAATATAATGGCAGGTCAAAGATAATCTGATGCTTTTAAACAAAAAGCAAATGACTTTCCATAGTTACATGCGTGTAGGTTTTAGCACAACCCAATAAAGAGGGTGATTGAATTGCAAGATATTTAAAATTGTCGCATAAAAACAGAGTTCGTATCCACTTCTGTTAATTTACACTTCTTCAACTGTTTGAGTTTGAGTGTTCATTATCATACTTTGAGATTCAAATGAATGTCGCCATTGTCTTTTTGAGAGGTGTTCTTCATTTTTCTTGGCTTTCCACATTTTTAAGCAATCCTTTTAATGAAAATGTTTAACTCTATCGAAAAGTACTTACTTATTCGTTGAAATGACCCACAAATACCTTTAATAATGTTTTATTCATCTAAATTCAGTGTAAATGTAATTGGACATTTAGACTAAAATAATTCAAGGGTATTGGAGTAGGTATTATGTATAAATTCCCAGAAACTACCGTATTCTGTCGCATGCACCTGAATTCAATTTGGGCGCTGCTGTCTAAAAATATCAACGGTGAAATACAAATTTCGTCAAACATAAATAGTTATGTATGTATAATGCCGATTTGTACATACCATTTTTGTATATTACGACTAACTAATACAGATATATTTACATTAATTATATGGAAAGTTTCAAATGTATATTGAACTTTAAATCCATACCGTACACATCTTGAATTCAATACAAAAGTATTACGTCAATACCAGCTGGTAATCTGTGCATTTATTATTGATCGAATCACGCATGCAAGTGTCAATTTATCATAATTAACGGCGAATTTTTATCGCTTAATTATGATAATGTTTGCAATGAATAGATGTTTGATTAGCTTGCTGCCGTTAATGGCGCCTTCAATAGAATAAGTACACCGACAATAAGAAATTAAGACAAATTATCCAACGAGTATAATGACGGCATTACACTTGATTTGAATTTGCATGTAAGTACTGCATGCTTCTAATGGTTGTCAAATTGTATTATTACATTATGCTAACGCAAAACGTCTCACGGCTATTTCAAACGAGGAAAACCCGTCCACAAAAATAGACAGAGTATTTTCCTTCTTGAAGAGTAGTCCAAATACCTACATGGGTAACACTAACAGTATTATAAAAGGTTCCCAAAATTCAGGAGCATATACGAAAATGAATCACGTATTTTAGTACCTAAGCAGAAGCCCAAGCTTCGGCCAAATTCAGGGACGTTAAGCCCTTCAGCCACAATCAACAAGTCTAGACGACGATCAATATACTCGCCAAAGCGGGACAGCATACGTGGGAGTAAGATAGATAATATTCATTTTCTCCTCTACAATCCTTAGCAAGGGTGTAAGGAAAATTCGCAAAATGCTGTGCGGTAATAAGAGTCTTTTGATAAACGTTGTGAATAGAAGATAACATTTCACAAGGTAGACAAAAATACAGTAGGCGGACATGAACAGCGAAAATGTAAATTAAGATAAAGCCAGTGGGTGTGATATAAAATTAATTTATGGAATATTTAAATGACATCTTAAAACAACAGAGACAAACTTGTGTTGTTCGAGATAAACCATCCTACACTTGAACAATTTTAATATTTGTCTGTTTTTATAACTGTATCTTAATAGTAAGTTGTATTCAATAGCTTACACAGTTTAGAAGACGTAAATCTAAATAGTGGGAAATTGTTCCGTTACAGTCTTCCACCTACGCATTTCAAAACAATGGACGCAAGAGTAGGCAACTCCTAGTAAATGTAGTACGCTGCACGAAGCGACGCCGACGTCGGGGAGCGTAGTACCCTCCATTCTAGTGCCCCCCTTCCATCATGTCGTCCGGACCACTACAGACAACTTTTTCAAGGATGAAAACGGAAGACATCACATAGAGCATTCAGTTTAGCAGCAGTTTTGTTACTTCCATATTACATTGCTTATGTCCAAGTAGACACTAAAACTATTTCTACTAGTTCTTGACACATAATAGGTACTGTACCTAATAGAAACATAAATATTGCCACAGGAACAATTGAAACACTTTAACAAATACGTCACTAGATATAAGTACATCAATTAAAGAGATTTGTACCTAACGTACAATTTTATTACCACCATTTTCAATTCAAAATGAACTATTGACGTCATGACAGGAGATAACTACTTATCGAGAGCAAACAAACACGCGTGTCTCCACGTTATCATGGTGAATTATCTGTTGATAAACTGATCCTAGTGCGAGTAGTTTCAACATAGAAGTAGTTTAATGTGCAATCACGTATGAAAAAATATAAAGAGAAAGTTTCCAAACTAAAGACGGAGAAGACGACGAGGGTGACCGCCAGACTGCAAAGTGTAGATAACAACCAGCTACTGACGCAGAGTTCCAAAATAGATAACGCATTTGCGTCAAGCGCACATTTTTCAAGCAGTGTAAACGGAGCGCGTGCCATGCTATATGATTTCCTGGCAAAATATTCGCCAGACTTGTACCGATCACGCATCTCCTTGATGA
This sequence comes from Spodoptera frugiperda, assembly GCF_023101765.2. Taxonomy (NCBI): domain Eukaryota; kingdom Metazoa; phylum Arthropoda; class Insecta; order Lepidoptera; family Noctuidae; genus Spodoptera; species Spodoptera frugiperda. The sequence goes on along the minus strand of NC_064217.1, from coordinate 6,882,059 downwards.
TCGCGCTTTCTTTATTTTACCAAGCGCAACGCAACGCAATGATTCAAACTGTCTAGGCACACATCGTTTATCAATTTTACACCACGACTACGATGAATTGTTTGTGTGGCATTTGCGTTAACTGGCTGGCGTATTCATATTGAGACGTCAAAGACATACATAAAGAAACGCATAATCTACCTACCTAGTCATTAGTAAAGGTGATTAAATATTCAAGAATACAATGAACGTAGGTCGCTAATGTTAAAGCATATGAATGAAATGTTTCCCAACACGAGCTATGAAACCGATGACTACGCGTTTGGAGCGCCGAATGTCTGGCCGTCACCTTGGTGTTAACGGCTCACACTGAAAAAAGTAAAATAATAAAAACAACACGATGCGTGCACCAGAGCAAGGTCGATGCCGTGGTATTTCTGGACGCGGCAGCCCGCCGCCGACGCTCGTTTCGACCTCATCCAACCGACTACGCTGAATCACTGATTGATAGCTGCGTTCCTCGAAACATAATGTTTCGCCAACTTTTTCAAATTACTTTTTTGGCGCTTTGTTTACATTTACGCCGGCTTGCAGCGCCGCTTGCACATTTACTTGAAAGTTAGGAAGAGTTATGTTTTAATTGTAGAAGTTGAATCTATAGAGGAGAGATGATTCAAGGAATCTCAAAGCTAACAAGCTCTACCTACATCAGGTTTATTTTCAAAAAGTTTCCTAAAGTCCAATCGACTGAGTAACAGATCTCACTAATATTGTAAACATTAAACAAGATTTACGGTATACAAGCTTGTTTAAGGTAACCATACAGCAAATCAGTACAGTAGCGAAGGCCGAGGGCGTTCATTCTGTTATTTCGGTGCATTCATTCAACGTCGCGTCCTCGTAAGTCACTTTCTGCGATGCGTCATGTTCACCGTCGATTCTAAACAAAAGTCTTTATTTATATTCCGCATTAGCTATAACAAGAACCCTGAAATCGATGTAATCGCCAGTTAAAAAGTCGTTCATAAACGCAGTCCGTGCGCCGTGAGTCATTCACAACGACGACGATGTACAGTATTCGGCCAATGACCCACTTCGGTGCCATAGACTCGTACGACTGTAAGTAGCCTTTTATACCTGGTGGCTATTGAAATAGTTATTTCTTCAGTTAACGATTGAAACGTTTGGCTTCAGTAACGTGTACCCATTTCACTTCGATGATTATTAGACGAAAGTAATATTGATCAAATTAAGTATCTGAAACATTTTGTTGTATCTTTCCGAATCTTAGTTCCTTCACGTACTTAGTAAGTTTTCAATTTAAAAACAAAACTAGTAAAAAATATTTTTAGTTATTTGACTCTATAAATGTATTCTCCCCAATTAGACTTTATATGATATGAATTTTACAATAATCGCTGTATCAAATGCAATTTATTATTTATGCTCTTATTTTACTGTAATCCTTCTATCAAACTTTCAAGTTCAACGTTTCAACGTTAAGAGACTTCTCTAAACTAATCATTTATATTCTATATAGATAGGTAGGTAAAATGCAATCTACGTTCACCGTATCTACTACAAACATACTTCAGTTTGAAGTTTACAAATAGAAAATGACCTTTACAGCGACATTTTGCTCCTATACACTCTTGAGCAATATTACTTTTAGAGTTCCATTATTTCTTTGAAATTCGAAGTGGATTCGGTGCTTTTTGCAGGACCATGAGTGCGATAATGGGCGTGCCAACTCGAGTCCAAAGATTTTAGGAACGAGAATCATGAGTGGGTCTACTCCACAATGACTGGGTTACCAGCCGACCGACCGGTCGCTGACACTTAAGAAGTCTCAATCGTCGATTCTATATCCCACCCGGTTGCTATACTTCCAACAACTGTAGGACGTTGGCACACATTTGTTTCTCTAACTGCTTAGATATTAATTATATTGTAAAATTAATGCTACAATGAACGTGTCTCAATCAATATATAAAGTTCAATTTCCGTTAGCGAAGTCTTATGAAGTTAAACAAACCACTAGAACAATGATGTTGTCGTAGTAAACTTAAATAAAAACTTATACATACGGCTTACAAACGTGACTAATATGATGAGGGTTTCTAATAATTTTGGCGACTATTGAACTCGTATTGAAGAGAAGGTTATGTACCTACACACATTTTTTGTAGGTAAGGTAAGGACCTCTATTAACTATGTAATTCCTAGCATTATGATTAAGATCATAGAGTTCAGATTTCCACGAAAGGTGTGCTATCGAGTCTGACACATCCCGAGGTGATAATTATTTAGATAAGAGCGAGTCCAAGAAATCTTTTCGACGCATCATCGTGCTGCTACTTACTAGTTAATTGATTTACAGAAAATCGTCTGATACGACTGCGAAGAATGCATAAACACAAATACCTAATTGGACCAACACGGTCTAATCTAGATGTGTATCGTTAACTTAACAGTGTTCTTCGAATGGGACTTTATTTCTTCAATGAGATTTTTCTTACCGATTTTCATGAAAATCAACGAAACCTGCCTGTCTTTTACTCTTCAAATGCGGGAATGAAGAAAAGTATGGCCTTCAAAAAGCTTGAATTTTAAATAGGCTTACGCAACATGTGAAATATTTTTCGATACAAAAAGCCTTGCACAGAGGTCTGCGAAATCTCCATTTTGGGTCATTTTGTAAGTTGGTCATTTTAGGACTATACTTATAGTTGTTTTTACACCTAGTTATCTATTGTGATTGTGTCAAGTTTTCGCTTAGGTTACTTTCTCTTCGTACCTAAAGAACCGCATAAATTAAGGCCAGTCAGGCTAGTTGGAAAAAACAACGGACTTGCGATTATGCATAACTAATGAGTTATTGATTAATTAGGTATTTTCACTATAACTACTTTTTGTTACTTCGTTTTATGGCTCATTAAGATGCAACAGCTGAACCAATAAGGCCATTTAGAAATTCTGATGGAATAACGAAACAATATGAGTTAACCCAATTGCGTGTTTTGGAAAATATTTAGGTACTGGACAAATGTAAATTTCGACGGCTATTCTAAAATATGAGAGTTATATTGAACAAGACTTAAATTAATTCATCCCACACAATGTAATGTTAACCCTTGAATTATAAATGGATCCTTTTTCTGTTACATTAATAAACAATAAAGTTTGGCCTTACAAAAGCCAGTGTTTTGTAAAGATTAAGCTTATTCGGGAAGGTGCTCGTGTTAATGACATCAATTTTTATCTGAAACTAGTAAGCTGATAAGTATGCACGTTTTTTATTAGCTCGATTTGTTTGTTTTACGTACGTACGTAGGTATATTAATGAAAACATGGATTTCCCCACGTTTAGCTTTGTTCTAACATTACGTTAATGGGTTATTTTCGACGATTTTAAAAACTACCCACGCTGTTTCTTGTACGTACCTACTACGGGCCTACCTATTTATGGTCCTGGTTTACCAAATTAAGTAGATTTTATTTTACGTTTTCTTTCTTTAATTAATGTTATAAATGAGAAAACAACAGATTTCCTTACCTCAGTCTTCGTTATTCGATGTCGTGCTAACTTAACGACGGCAAAATTTCCCTTGCCAATGGTCCTCTCGATGTCATAAAAACCCACCCTAATGGGGGTTTTCGCAGGACGTTCACGGTCCGCCATTGTTGATTATATTATAATCATCAAATTCCAAATGGATTTTCCAGCACTTTGGAGGATTTATTGAAAATCATCCGTAACACTTTTTTGTTTATATCCATCGAAGGCAGTCATTTACCTACGCACACTAAAATTACTGTAAGTAATCAAGCACACAACATTGAACGAATGTATAATCCCTTAATACGTCATTCAATTAATAAATACATGCATGTTTTGATTGCGAATATTACGTTAATCGTTACTCCCTAGTAGAGTAAATCGTATCAAAGACACTACATAACGTGGTCCGTATAAATAAACAACACAATATCAGATTGACTGTAAGAACAGCTTAGGTAATCACACACTGAATAGTTACTGTTCTGTATTAGCACGTCTTATATTTTGTATACAAAAATTATTTACAATTAATAGAAAATCGCGCAGAGGCGGCGTGCGCGTATAACACGCTTGGAGCACCACGTCACGCCGCCGCCTCACCGGCTGTCAACCGGGTACTGAACTCGAGTCTCGAGTCGATCGAGTCGAGTACTCGTACAACTAGAACCAAGCACACCACCTACCGCGGCGGTACACGCGCGCGCTTTCAGTCGCCCGCCAGCCATGTTGATTCTCTTCATGACGTCAGCAAAGCGTTCGCGTTGGGCGCTAAGTCGAACTCTACAATTTATCAATAAATGTGTATTGATACAAATCATGCCTCTGATTTTGTTAAAAAGTATCAATTGTCAAAGACTAATATTTATGTTTCACCTGAGTAACTTACAGTTCGCTTAGCCACATAAATAAGTAGTAGTCGAACTACTTTTGTTGTAGGTAGGTAGGTATGTAGATGCGTACTTAAGTACCTACCTATATTTTTAAACTCCTCTAAGCCATTGTCAGGTGAGTGATTTACCTGCTGGAATCATTGGTACTCACACCATTCGCATCCAAAAAAGGTTTTTAACTCGTTGAATCATTTTAAGTAGTTAAGTATATCAATTTGACCGTTAAGTTTTCCTCAATAGTGCGTTAAATTTTGTAGTTGGATTAACTATTATTGATACCGTTTTTGTAAATAAGATTAGATAATATTATAAAATGAGATCACATAACGATGTTTAAATGAAGAATGGGAATAGAAAGCAGATGGTAGTAAATTCAACTGTGCGAACGATTGACAGACATTGATTTTGTATGTTTTATTTATTGTTTAACCTTTACAGTATATTAGTTGCTAGATATACCTACCTTGGTTACCTTTTAGGCAAAGTAGGTAGGTAAGTAACTTTAAATCGCTGTTCTGCTTCTTAAAAATACAAAAGTGAAACTCAATCTTAAAATTACCTTATTGTTAGGCTTTATGGCCGTTTATTTTAGGAATACGTTACAGATAATTTTAGTTTTCCACTAAATTACTAAGATTTATGGAAAGTTTACACAAATAAAAATACGGCAATGATTTTATTATTATAGTAACATTGTGTTTTATTTGGTAACACCAAGTACCGTTTCAGGTATAGATTTGTGTTACATTTTAAGCTTTAAAAATATCTCTTTCTTTATCTGATTACTTGCATTTTCTGTAAGAAAATTACAATGCCCAACTCCTAACCAACTACAGTTTCGTGATACTGTAATGCGACTGATATTTTTTTGCAATGTGATTGTGGAAGGCATTGGATATAAATTAAAAATTTCGTATATTTTCAAGAAGTATTTTCAGAATTCTTATTTACCGTAAAATTATTTTACTTCTATTTATCTATTTTATCGTAAGAACGCACAGAGATACAGTCAGATCATCTTTTTATTGGAGCTGTTGCTTTTATACTTACCAAGATGTCGGTGATACTCTTCTACAATTTTGACAAGGAAAAGATGTATGTATTGTCGTGAAAGCTTATGTGAAATTTATATGAGCTTACAGTCATTTGAGTGTGTAAATATTTATAGTTAGAATAACGTTAATATGAATCAACTAACCGAAGAAAATATTCAGAGTATGAAGTGCAGTCAGAAGGGCACGAATATGAAAAACAAAAGTAAAAAGGCCAAAGATCCTGAAAATCCAGATGAAATAAGTATATCTAATCAAGAGAATTTAAGCGACTCTTTAGCCAATACTCTTCATATAAATAACATCAATAGAAACCTAACCAATGGGACTAGTGATTATCCAAATGGAAGCCCTGAGAGTCGGAAGCACGAATCGGAAAGCCAAGATGATGTTCCAATTGAAGTCAGTGAAGACGTGAACGATGTAAATAGTGTACAGTGTAGTGATGGAACATGTAACCGTGAAAGCATAGACGCGCCTGCCCCCATAGCAGACAGGTGTACTTTTGATGATGCGTTAGGAAGCCTCGAAAATGTCAGTAAAGAGGAGCAACAGCCTGATGATGAAATTGAAATTATTTCATATGAATCTGAGCTTCAAATGCCAGAGATAATGAGACTTATACAAAAAGATTTGTCAGAACCCTACTCCATCTATACATATAGATATTTTATACATAACTGGCCTAAGCTTTGCTTCTTGGCAACTCACGAAGGGAAGTGCATTGGTGCCATCGTTTGTAAGTTAGATATGCATCGTAATGTAGTGAAAAGAGGCTACATTGCTATGTTAGCCGTCGATGAGAAATATAGGAAGAGGAAGATTGGGTCTAGACTGGTTCGAAAAGCAATACAGGTATGTAGTCGTAAGTCAATATAGAAGAGCCCTCAGTTTATATTTTATGCTTATTCTAATCAAATCCCAAATTCCAATAGCATTATTTCAAGGTTGTCTCAATAAGAATACTTATTCTTTCTGTTACAGGCAATGATACACGACAGTGCGGATGAAGTAGTTTTAGAAACGGAAATCACAAATAAACCAGCACTGAAGCTGTATGAGAATCTCGGCTTTGTTCGGGACAAACGCTTATTTCGATATTATCTTAATGGTGTAGATGCATTACGGTTGAAGTTATGGCTTAGGTGAAATAAGTAGGTATCTGAGAAATTCTCAATGTTGTGTTACATACTTCTGGAGGCCATGCTGTCTTAAGCATATTTAAAGCAGATTACTCTTGTTATATGGTGTAACCTTCTATTGCCATCCATGAGGATTTAGCCAAATGTATAGTTTGTTTCAATTATTTTTAGTCATGTGATATGTTTTATTTAATTTATGTGTTGAAATTGTTAATGAAAATATTTTCACCAATTCTTTTATATTTTGACTGTAAGATTTTAAAGTGGTTATTGTCCAATCTAAATACACAACTTTGAAGAATTATATTGTAGTCACTGTTTAATTTATATTTTTCACCCTGCAATGTTGGTTTTTATCACAAATCAATGTCTTGTTTTACATACTAACTTGACTATAATAAGTAGACATTTGTATCTACTTAACTTTTATGTACTGTTAAATAAATAATATGAAATCCTTGAATTCATAGTAAAGTATTTGAATAATAGCACTTATTCAATTTTATTTTTACCCTATCAAAACATGTAGTGCTAACATTACATAAACATGAAATGAAATCCCATATTGTTTACAAATAATTTATTAAAGTGAGTATTCATTTAAAATGTAAATGTAGCAGTGTTGGTAGAAGCAGCATCATATATAAATGTATTGTTCACTGGTTTATATTGTTTAGTTACGATTTTAATGGCCTCGTGAGCCACACAACCACCTAAAAATGCTGACACACTGTGTACTTCTGCTCCACCATATCTACACATTTCATGGACATGATCATCTTTAGGGAAAGGAGCACAGGATACATCACTGAGGAGTTTAGTGACACAAGCTTTTAATTTAGCACTGTCACTCTCAGGTTCCCAATCACCTGGAGCTCTACAGTGTTCCGATGCAAACATTTCAGCAGCTCTTAATAACACATAATGTACCATCATCACATCAGGCTCCTCTAAATGTCTGGCTATGTAAGAAGCCACTGAACTAGTTAGTTGGTACTCTGAAGCTATACTGGACCCACTAATAAGATGCAAGTCATGGGCATGCCTACAGAACAATTTAACATCAGCCTCACTGATGTTGTCACAATGTAATTGGGCAACAATTTGTTGCACTTTTCTATACACTATTTCAGCATCCATTGCAGCTTGAGTTCTGTAAAGATTCTGTAATTTGATGTAGTGGTCTGTTGATGCAGTCATGTCTGGTAACACACCTTTCACAGGCAGCTTGCCTTTACCTTCACCCTCAACAAATCCTCTCAATGCAGAGCACATTATCCAAAAAGGGGTGCTATCCTTTGTTAAGTTAGTAGCAGCACTGCAGTACAACAATTCTTGACTCTTTACAGGTAAATATGTTGGCATTAGTGCAGTGTTAACTGCTCTTATGGCTTCTTCAAAATTTTCTTCATTGATTGGTACATCATTTTCATCCCTTCTAATAAATTCACCAATAATAGATTTCACCTCATTCTTCTCTTTTCTACTCATTGGCCAACGATTTTGATTACTGGCTTGCCATTTTTGCACAGCTTTGTAGATTATTACAATCCATGGTATGTGGCCATGGTCCTTCAGATCAACATTATCTATATCAAAACTGTCCAAATAATCTGCTAAGGATTGGAATGGTGCATCCAGCCTCAAATCAGTTTGTTCATTATCCGGATGAGTTTCAATGACTGCATGTTCCTTCATTTGAATCCTGAAAGATCCTAAAAATCCAACTGATCTACACAGGATTAAGGGGACATTTATGTTCCATAAATGTTGAGCTAGATCCTGAATAGTTTTTTCTCCAAGAGATGTAGCTATAACTACACTAAAAGCTTTGAAGAAATCAGGGTTTTCTCTAAGAATTTGATCTGTAGGCTCTTGAACTGCATGCCCTCGGACAGCCGGGTTTAATTCTAGTAACAATCGCAGAGCCTCTGTACCTCTATTCAAGTCCTTACTGGAACATTCCAAGAAGAAATTGCTTCCAATATCCTCATCACTGACTGCTTTATCGTCAACTATAGTAATAGCACCAACTCCAGGCAATACTATAGATTTTAATATTTCAGTACCTAAGGCTGTAGCGTTAATTAAACAAATATGTCCATGTTCAAGCGCAGATTGACCATGATCTCCCCACAGCCGGAGTTGCCGGTCATATTGTTTAGTTTTTTCACTTTGTTCCGGTGATTTTGGTGAGGGTGAAGCCATGTTATTGAATAATTATCAAAGATAAGAAGCTGTTTTAGTGAAATGAAACTAAAATACGAATAATATCTACCACTTAACGAAATTAATTACTTGCATTGACTGCCTTAATATTTTTGCAAAAAGGAACCTTTCGAATCAATCAACACTGTCAATGTCAATAATTACCAAAAACTTCTTTTGACATTGACATCAATTACGAATTGTCATCCGTGCATTTCCCATGCGTTTTGAATAGTTAGTGATGTACCTTGAACTACTAGTGGACCTGGGACCTATGTTTACATTTTATGTATTTCTTATCTGATTAAATAAAATCTGCCTTGTAAACTATTTAGAAGAATGATTGGTTGTTTCTAGCTAAATATTAAAATAAATAACTCCTAGTTCCAAAATTTTATTAGTCCATATCGAATTTAATCATGTTATCGAGAATATCAGAATCATTGAATGACATAACTGCATCACTTTTAATTATCTGTGAATAATGCCTGTGCAGCTGATAAAATAGAATGGCTCTTGTGTTGTGATTTGTGAGATTATCTATCGAATAAATCAAAATTTTTCAGTCATCAAGACTTGTTTTTATGTGAAATGTTAAAAACATTTAACGTTCCATATGTGTATGGAAATGAATTTACAAACTTTATTTCAGGATTTTAATCCTAGGTAATGTAAAGTTATTTTGTATGTTATTGAGACAGTATGTGATAATTTGTTCTAATTATTGTTTTTGTTGTTTCCAGCAAATTCGTGGTTCACAGCTGTTTGCTAATATTTACTGCATTGTTAGCTTTAAAGTTAGATAATTCGATAACATGGTCGTACTGGGCAGTGTTTACTCCAATATGGGTGTGGAAATTTCTTGTGGTTCTTGGTGCTACAGTTGGCACATATGTTTGGTGGCAATACCCTCACTTCAGGTGAGTACACTTGTGCTTAGGATTGATGTGAAATTTCTATAAACAAACCACAATGGTAAGACTACATCTGGCCGCAGTGAATAACTCTTTTTATACTTAGTTACTTTTGCTGTTAGTCAAAACTGAGACTATGCAGAGTTATGTTACAAAATAGAATGAGAAAGAGAACAGGACTGCGGCTACACATGACGGTGTCTATGAGATGTAACTCGACCCTTTGATGTGTTTATAAACATTTTCATCAATCTTCTCATAGTTATAAATTTAATATAGTTACTATTTATTATTTATTATTCTGCTACATTTAATATGTTTCTTATATTCTTGACCCACAAAGACCTTATTTCATTTAATTTGGATTTGTGACGGTAATATAACAAACTGTTATGACTGGTCAACTGGCAAACTTATCTTGTTTTTTTAAAGTATCAATGACTAATGAGGCAATCAATTTGTGACTGAAACACTAAATGTCAATGTTAGTTCTATACATAAAAAAGGTAGAAAGCAAACAACTAACAAGTATAGAGAAATAATAAAAAAAATCGTAATTGAAGAACGGAAAAGTTTAAAAATATATTCCAAAGATAAATACTCTGACACAGTTTAACATAACACTCAATGCTGATAATTATCTAATGGAATTCTGTAATATGTGACCTCTTATGATCATTTATAATTCATTAATAAGACATTAAGTTTTTTGGTTATTAACTATTTTATATTTGATGGACAATTTTCTTATGTTATAACATCAAACTCTTTAATATTAAGATAAACCAATATATTTTCATGAATTGACAAATTATATTATTTTATGTATGTAGCCATAATCTATTTTATTCTTCCTGCCCTTATGCCAAGCTACCCAATGCCAGAGCAAAAAGTCCTATATTCCATTCTGCTCTATCAATGTCATGCCATCACAATCTCCTTTCTCTTTCACACCATTATTTATAAAATCTATCCTTCTATCTTTTATTAAGTTGTAACTCGTTTTATCCTTCCACATTTAAATTCATCACACATAAGCATTACTTCCCTATGTTATTATTTGCATTCTGTTTACATAAAAGTTAAATAAATAAGTCATGTTAATCAGTTCCTTTTTTCCAGGTTGGAGGGTGAAGCATACATTCATTACAAAGCTATGCTGATAAGTCTTGCCATTCACTTAATACTGCTTATGTTTGAGCTGCTGGTATGCGACCAGTTGACCACCAGTCGCCATGTGTGGATACTGGTGTTTATACCACTTATCTTTATAAGCATAGTTTCCATTGCCATCTGTATATGGTCTGTGAAACATGATCGCAGCTATGAGGTTTGTATACATTAAGTCTATAATATAACAATATTGTATATAATAATATCTAACTACAAAGCCTATTTAAATAAGTCTATAATCATTCAAAAGCTATCTTTCCGAGACCCTGAAAAATTAGTATTAGGACTTACTGGAACAAACTTCTATAAAATTGTATGCAAGTTCAGTTTGAATGCTACTTCCTCATGTAAATCAAGATTATTATTATTCCTTTAGAGTCCATGTAAGATGGATTCTTGATGCAATTGCGACATTGATTAAGTAGTGTAACAGAAAATAATACATTCTGCGTTAGGCAATAATCTGTATGAACTTGTTGACCTTCCTATCTACTATCTAGTATTGGTTGGTAAATAATGCATCTATCTTACAGTAGAGCTAAAGTCCAATCAATGTTTAATGCAATAATTTTACATATATGGTTATTTACAGAAACATAACATACACCTTGTTACCAAATTTTTTTTATTGAAATTAAATTATTCTCAAAAACTTAATAAATGAAAAAAGATATAATCATAGCTAATCAAAAACAAGAGAGTCAGATACCTACACTTTTCTGTAGTTAAGTATGTTAAATGTTACTGGTGCCTCAAATAGGGCACTATTCCTTAGCCTATGTACAGACAGAGTACAAAGTAAAGTTATATCTCCTGCATAGTGGGCTAGTCTAGTTAGAGAGACTGGCCACCGCGTTATATCGATCGGGAGATTTATTTATTTTTATTCTGATCTGCAATTATTACTTATTAATGAAACTTCAAAACTAGAGTTCTATTAAAAAATTCCTTGTTACAGTTGGAACTATTTTGTGCTGTAAATATACTCCAGTTCATATTCCTGGCACTGAAGCTGGATGAGTTTATCAGTTGGTCGTGGGAGGTTGTGTTTGTACCGCTGTGGATACTGATGTGCCTCAGTCTTGTAGGTGAGTGTATGTATGGCTTTATTCATATTTCATTTTAGTTGTGTAGATTAGAACTTTAGTTTATTATCCTTTAGATTAAAGTTTTTTGCCAATATCCAGATACTTTAATTACAGCTTTCATTGACTTAATATATATTACATTTATTTCATAGGATCACATGATAATCCTTTAATCTCTCGTATTCCGTATATAAGATACAAAGAAGAAAGAGTATGACACATTCTGTTATACCAAGTTACATATCAAGGGTTAAAGTACACCCATAGATTATGGTCAGTTGTATTTCTTTACTCTACTTGTATTTTTTAACAGAAACATAGGCTATTTTCAAATACCAATACCGCTATAATTTTCTTCTTCTTGACCTGATTACCAAACACGAAAACTCAACAAGTTTGTGACCTCAGTCAACAAAGCAGTTATAATTATATACAGTGACACATTAAAAACCTGATCTTGATGTTTTCTCGAGTACCACTATAATGATGTGGAAGCTGACGATTATTCAAATGACTTGATACACTGACCTAGATATGTAGATGATACTATGATAGGTAGGAACAGTATAGTAGTAAAACGATAATAAGATTACCAGGTAATCTGATAATGTTCTGATAGTGCTAATCCAGCTTAGGTAAATGTTCCTTGATATATTCATATGATAGAAAACTGTTTATACATACATGTGTATTTAAGCATTAACAGAAATAATAATAATTCTTAAAATTTATTTAAGATCACAACCATCAATTTAGCTTATAACGAACAATAGAACTTACAACCGCTCCAATTGCGCATTGTGCTAATATTTGTTACCCAATTTTCCTTGTGAATTTTCCGTTTACAGCCCATAAATAGAACAAATTAGAATATAATTATCAGTATATTTGTACATCATCATTTTATATATTATGCAGTACCTATAACATAACGTTGCCTTTAATTAACAGAAAAGATGGCTAAAATGCCCATTTGTATAACCCACTTTTATTCAATCTTCAATTATGTTAAGAGTGTCATGTAGTTGCCATCCACGGGGCATAATTCCCGACTCCCTGCTGTTATTACTGAGAATTTTTCGTAATTATATATTGAAACCCTAATAGAAATTATTTTGCTAACCCGGAAAAATCTTGTTATACTTCGGTAGTTACAAGGGCGATTTTTTAAATTAAATTAATAAAATATTTTCCTTCCGCAGGGGTCCTATACAGTATAATATTCGCTGGGATCCTACTCCGGACTCCAGAGGTGAACATACAACAGCGGCGTACTAGCTTTAACTCAGCTCTAGCGTACACGTTCACAGTCATACCTATATTGGTGTTTCAGGTTTGTACTCTTTTTTTTATTAAGACTCTCGACAATTCAAACCTTCAATAATTCGAACCTCTAAGTAATTCAGTTATCACAAGGTCCCTAGAAAATCCCTTTATATTTCGAACAAAATCAACACATTTTTGTGCGTTTTAAAAGATAATTTTGGCATTTAGAAACAGAGATGATGGTAAAATCAACGTTATTTATATTTCCTCAAATTAATAGACCTTATTGCATAAGGTTTTGTTATGAATTTAAATGTTCCAATAGAATGAGTCATGTAACTCAGACAGAATATGTTATTGAAGTACATAATATTGATAAACAAGTACTTAGTACTTATGTATTATGTATTTTGTTAATTAGTCACGTCGGAAAGTTATTGTATTCTTCCTTTGTTTGTCACTTACCGCTAAAATTAGTCGAATACAATTATTGGCTGTTGATAAAACTTTAAACATACAAATAACTTCGCATAAACAAAACAATATTTGGAAAATTGTTTATTGGCTAAAAGAAAATTGTGGAAGAACCGAATGAACCCCCTTTTTTGAAATCATTCATTGATTTTAGGGAGTGTCAAATCGAAAATCCCCTTATAACACTTGAAACCCTTACAGTCGTATTAGGCTATTTAAAATAGACAAGTTTTTAAATTAAAATGTATCTTGTATTATACGCAAAAATCTTTAAACAGAGAGGAGTGGAAGGGAGGCCTTTGCCCTGCAGTGGGACGATCATGGCTGTAATCTAAATCTAAACCTTGTATTATACAGGTGCTATTAACAAACAAGTTGGACGATGGCCTGCCGCTCACGTACACGGTGGTGGTCAGCCCGCTGTTCGTCAGCTACGCCACGCTCATCATCATGTCGTTCAGCTCCAAAGGAGGCAATAAATGTAAGGACCTTTACAATGTCTAAATAATAGTATTACAGTTGAACCTCAAATGTAAATTCATCATAATAGATTTTTAACTTTATGACAAAGGAAGTAGGTTGAAAATCTGTCTGGCAATTATAAATTATATATATATTTTTGTAATCGTTTGTAATTTATTAGTCCAATGTAAATGTTGAAAAACACATTGATCATTCAGATATTGATACCGATAGCATGGTGTTGTCGTCTTTAAGAAGAGAACGTCAAAATCTCTATAAAAACCAATTGCTGTTCCTTAGTCTCGTTAAAACTAGAGATCGACTGATTGTGGTCTTAAATTATTTGTGGAAGTCCAGGTAAAGATGAATCGCGTTTGAGGCGGTACGAAGTTTGCCGAGTCAGCTAGTAACAAATATGTTTTCTAATCCTAATTATAAAAATATCACTTTTAGTATTAATACCTAAAATATAATGTTTTTATACACGATAAACCTTTCGCCTTAATTAATTACGCTACCGGTATATAGCGTGAGCGGTACTACTAGCAGTTTTCACTACATTAACTGTTTGCTGATGAAAATGTTTATTATAATGAGTTCAAACTAAGTTCACCTTTTAATTATACAAATTATATAGGGAGATCTACCTATAGTTTAGTATAAATGACTACCTTGAGGTTAGAAGTGGCAGAGTTCGTGTCGGTACACAATGGCGTTGCGTTTGGCTTCCACCAATCATATTCGTTGGTACACATAGCTTAGCACTAGTAGAAATGGACTCAGCTAAGCAATGTTTTTTATATGGAAAGATGCGTGCTATAGATGGCTTCCCTACTATCGATACGTCGCATACTCGAGCTGCGCATCTTACTCGCACAGCTACTTTGTGGCGGCGCATCTTCATAGCACATCTTACTCGCGCAGCTACATAGCTTAGTATCAGTGAAAACGGTCACATAGTTTCACAGCTCAACTATTACATCTTCGTAGCATTACTACATAGCACATCTCTGGTGGAAAAGCACCGTGATACCCAGTTAACACAGACGTTAGTAGACCCAAGTCAAATTTTCAGCGATATTCAATCCCTTTGCTTCAAAAATTCGTTACTCTCATGACTTTTTTATCGCATTAGATTAGCGTTTTATCAGATCTTGATCAAGAGGGTCGTTAATCCCACACTTGACCTCTCTTCAAGTGAAACGAAAAGGGCCTAAAATCTCTGACCATGAGAGTAAGGCATCAGAGTAGATTAACTTAATATATTAAGCGCTCAAACTGTTGTGTTGCATTGTCATCTACTACGCAGTTGGCTAATCTATTTGAGACTGACCGTAATAGTTTCGATCAAGAGAAGATCAAAGTAATAGGTAATGTAATTAAGACCTGTCCCGTTTGTTTTCTCATATCGTCCTACATTTTACGATAAATTCGGTTAAATAATTTTATTTAATGTACTTCAGAAAAGTGGTTTTTGTTTCTACAACAATTTTGTAGGTAGCAAGTACTCGATGACTAATTTTGCAAGCCTTGACCGATACGCTTCGTTCGTTTTATTGATTGAACTATTTCTGTCGTCAATAACTCGCCGGTTCGTTTTATAGTGGGATGGATTGAAGATTTAAAGTTAATAAAATCGACATTTTATGTCTTGGAGGGTTACCTATATCTTGAACATTAATTTAATGTCTAAAATGTTCTATTGGTGAAGATAAGGTTTGCTTAACGAGATCGCGATCTTGAATCCCTGAATTCTTAAGTACTATTTAGAAGTGTTAGAAGATAGATAGCCTCAGTCCACACATTTATTTCTTAAAAAATATGCATGTTACATTGATTCAAATGTTTTTTCCAGGGTGGTTCGGTATCAGGAAAGACTTCTGTCAGTTCCTTCTCTCAGTATTCCCGCTACTACAAGAGTATGCGAACATTGCGTACAATAACAACGTGAACCGCGGCGCCAACGTGGTGCCCAGCGAGCCCCCCGAACCTTACCGCGACGACGAAACACAGAAGAAAGTAAAAGAAAGCAAAAAATCGCAGAAGAATCAAAAGAAAAACGAAATAATGAAGCCAGTAGTGCCTATTACGAGTATAGACATGCCGGATTGATGTTTATATAGCTTGGTAAGTGCTGAAATGTGTGTTCACTCGTTAGACGATATCTTCTGTATTGATCGGGCTTCGAAATATTACTATGGAGCAATATTAAACATTTGTTAAGTTTGATATTAGGGCTAAGCTACACGTTCCGTGTTTAGGTTAACTTAGTAAAAGGATATTACATTGTGTACATTTTTTATTGTTATTTCTATGTAGGCTAATTCATTGATGTTTATTTTAGTACAGTTTGTTTGTTGCCATGGCAACCGGCCTTATTAAGTTTTATGTCGTTCATATCCCACGAGTTTTTTGTTCACACCAAATAGTAATTGTTCTTGCTTATTAAATTAAGGTTCTTAATAGACAATACCATATTATATCAATGAATTATTTTGGTATAGTGAAATATTTTGGCATGTTTATATTGAAAGTGATAAAATTTTAAAGTATTTTGTAGGAGTACCTGTGAATGAATTAATCTCTTATTTAATGAAGTGGCTTTAGTATTAACCTGACAGGTAATGGTGATAATTGTTAGTCATATCAAAATAAGCAATCTTGCTGTGTAGGTAGTAGTTTGGTTGGTCATCGTCACATGCTACTAACCAAGAACTAAAATCAATTCATTCTTTGCCATTATTTTTAGACGCTAAAATTTAAATGTCTCAACATGGACGTAAGAGAGGCGGCTTATTTATTTTCAAATCATGTGCTTAGTGAAATTTTTGTAGGTTAAAAATTGTATTGAATTGGGCAAAATATGACGGAACATTTTCGGGTTTGCTTTGCTCTTGTTGTGTATAAATCATTAAATGAAGATTGATTGTAAAACTCGACTAGTTTGTGAGAAAAAGTTATAAAAAAAAAAATATTTGTCTTCGAAACAAAATGATCGATTTTATCTGTGGGTACGGCCCATTAGCGTATTTTTCAGTAGCTAATTCTTAATAGAAAATGTTAAAAAAGTGTTCCATTTTTGAAATCGTAATTAATGCTGTTGCATGGTAATTGGTATCTTCTACACATGAATATTAGGCCCGTGCATAAAGGCTATATAGCTCATTAACCTGCTCCAATTTATTCAATGGATTTTGCACTTTATAAATAAACTATAAGGTTGAAAGTAATTTGACAGTGTGTAGGTTGATCTGTTGATATCTGTACAATATGTAACTGCATTACATAATAGAATGTTTCAGAATTTTTAATAGAAAAAATAGCTTATCTCGAATGACAATTTTCTGGAGTGTGTCTATGTCTTACAACTTATACAAATTCTGCAAACTTAGCTCAATTTAAACAGATTTAAAGTATTTTCTTAGCTCACAATTGTATGTCAGTGTGACTTAATATATTGTGTATAACTGTCAATATAGACTTGTGTCGAAACATAATAATATTGTAGTATTGATTTCTTGTTGATACATGTTAGTGTCAGTAGAATTTTAATACGTATTCAGATGTGACGTTATTATTGTCCCTTTATTGTTCTAAGAACGACAATCGTAGAGTCTTGACATTTTAATTGAGACTGAGGTGTAAAAACTCTTTGTAAGTAGTCTCGATGTCTTAAAAGTTCTCTATGAAAAGTAGGCGATACAAAACGTAGATGAAGGCGATCTCCTGCAAAGAAAAATGAGCCTTAAACGCTTGTAAAGTGTATGTATTATTAAAACATTTTCGTAATGCAAGCGCATGCAATATTGTTTTCTTTAATGAAAAGTGTACAAAGTAATGTAGTTAATTTTACAACACTATTATTCTAATGTTGATGTTTTAACAGTAGATGGACAGGGTTGCTTTTGCGTGCTATGCGGTTAAAATCTTGTCAGACATGTTTAAAATTTCAGATAAGATACAAACAAAAAAAAAATAGGAAATATGTAAACAAAATTAGTATATTTTGGGAGTTCATAATAGTGAAACTAGGGCAAGTATAATAGGTGTGGTTATATAATTAGACAATGTTCAGGAACTAAATTACTCATGGGAGTGACAACATGACAACTTTTAGAATTTACTACTCACGCATGTGAACGATACTGGAGTGTGCGTTACGTGAGAAGAAGCCATTGATGTCACACGAAAAATGCCATAATGTACCTTTCTAGTGGCAATAGTGACACCAAACTCCACGCACGCAAAACTCTATGATTTATTGCCGCGCTTTTATTTATTCAAAATTAGAATGGCTTGCGTGACACGTTGTAACCGAAGAAAAAAGCATTTTAGAGTTAAATCAATATCGATACGAAGTTGTGGTAAAATCGATTATCTAGTTTGCTTTCGATTTATTACATGCAAAAGTTTTTAATAGCCTTTTGGCATGAGGTATCGTGTTTTTATTTACTAAAACTATTACAGTATTCTTAACTTAGGATTTATGTCCCACAAAAAGTTCCCCGTTTAGTGGAAGCGTTGTTGGTCAAAGTACTGAACTTTTTTTTTATAAATTTATGGTTTATTTTGACCTAGATACAAAGTTGTAAGGGTCGACTTGTTCACTGGGTATGTTTAGGATTTGTTGTTCATTTGATATTTTCAAATGTTATGTGTACTAAGTAACTAATGTGTCTACTAAAATTATTATTGTACATATACCTATGTCAAAACATCATAGGAAAATTTATTGCGCCACGAATTGCCTTTAAAAATTATATGCCATCTATGTTTTTAACACAATATTTTCGCCTATTTAGTTAAGCCGAACAAGAAATTAAGAAATTAGCATAATATAACCTTTGCATGTCTGACAAGAGTTACAAGAATTACGTGAACAGTGTACTCGCTTGAAATTTGGTAAAGAAAGGAAATTAGCCATTTGCTAAGATATAAAAATGTCTGTCTTGCCGCGTCTATAAAAATGTAGTACCTATTTTGTAATACATACGTTGTTAGAGTTACATAAAACGTTTAAATATTCAATCTTAATCTGTACAGGGCTATTCTATAAATTATGTTACTGTGATATTCTCTTCCTATGATGTCGCAATACGCAATATCGTTCGAACAATTACCTGAATATTTTGTTAATAAATAATGTTTGTTTATATTGTTTCGCAATTATTAAAAATACTTATCAACTGTACATATTTATGTGTTTTCTTATACTCCCTACTCTTTAAACGATCTTTTGGAAGAACATTTGTATTAACTTGTCCATTCGATTTTAACTAAACAAAGAAACGACAGTCACGAATTGAACACACACGGTATGTTATTACTAAGATTATGAACGTCTAAACTACCAGAAGATTGCATAGGAAAATAAAATATACCCCTTTTTATGGGTTGGTAATGTCAGTAATAAAAATAGGCAATTCTGTGGCAGTCTCATTATGCAATTTTATTGTATTTTTCACCAAGGACGCATTTCGCAACCGATGCTGAACTTTCCTTGACCTGTTGTTTGAAAGCTACTTTTTGCTGGGGCAAGTACTACTTACCTATGCTCTATTTAATACTACCTCATTAGAATCCAGGTTGCTTTTTATAATGCTTCAGAGCTAACTACAAGATGAAGTAGACTACTGATGTAATTTTTTACAGAATATAATATCAACACTGTTGTTAATTTCTTTCTGCGGATGCATAAACATTTTCCCAACTCAATCATACTAAAGGCGCTGATACATTTTCTTCATAGACCTGAGTATGTTCTACTTACAGTGTGTTCCCAACCTTACACCCAATTTATGATGTGAATAGAAACCTTTAACAAGTTTACACAGGAAAGTCTTGAACAATTTCGCTAGTCGTAAATCCAAGGTTGTACACTAATAAAAAGTTTAACGATCGAAATTCGCAAGTTGTCCAGCAAGGGTTTAGACGCTTTGTTGGCAGCACCTCGGTCCTGGCACCGACGTCGCTACACATCGATTTTATACACAATACTATGCAGTGATTCAGTCGTTACCATGATTCCCACCAGCTAGTACGAGCCTTGTAGAACTTTTTTATTTTTATTTTTCGCTAGCAAATATTTTTTTAACAATGTTATCAACTAAAGTGACTAGTAAAAAGTGGATTAGTGAAGAAACTCCTGATGAAGAGGAACTGTTTGCTCATTGTCGCGAGATGGAAATGGTTTGTTTTGCTGTTACTAAAGTGATATTAGACTCTGATAACAAATGGAAGGGTGCACTTGGTAAAAACAATTCGCATTCGCTGTCCAATCGGAATTATATCATGGAATTAGTTAATATACAGGTAAGTTATATATTTATTTTCTTTTCTTTGTAAGTATTTACAAGCATTCGATACTATATAAATGTATTTTTTACCTCTGAAATACTATAGAAGTGACCAGAACATTGACAAAGCAATGCAGAACATAACGTATAATTAATAAGTCCTCTGGTGATATTTGAATTTGAAGAGAATTTAAAATCAGCTCAAGGAAAAACAATGCCAGCCAGGGTTGGCAATGTTTAAAACATTTGTTTTAAACATACGTTTAAAACACTGATTAAAACACTACAAAAGTATGTATCACGTTTAAAACATGATTAAAACTAATTTGTTTTAAACATGTTGAAAACACATAAAAAAAAACTCTATACTTTTACACTCAAGGAATTAAAAACCTAATGGTATATTTTTTTACTAAAGAGTTGGCAACATGGATATTACTAGATGGGATTCCCCTGACTGACAAGCGGTAATGCGGTGAATGAATGTTCATAAAACGCGGGGATTTCCCGGTTCGCTTTTGTTCAGTTAGATAGAAAGAAAGCCAAACGAAATCGATCAATTCATGTTTTGCATGTGTAATGTGGTGGACACGTATTTTTTTACGTAATTGTTTTTGTTCCGTGTTATTAATAAACTATTACAGTGCGTGTATGTGTGATGTGTTATTTGGGAAAAAAATATGATAACAGGGCGGAAGAAAGACCCGCTTTGGCGGAACTTTATAGAAATTCCAGCCTTTTTTTCATTTTATACATATTTACGTGTTTAAAACAAGATTAAAACATGTTTAAAACAAGTCAATTAAAACAGCAGTGAAACATTAATAAAAAACATGTTTTTTTTGTTTTTCAATTAAAACATGATGTTTTTTTCTTTATAAAAAAAACATGTTTTTTTTCCAACCCTGATGCCAGCTGTTTTCATTCATTTCCATTTGTATCTAATCGTTAATCAATAACGGTATCCGTTTACCTAAAGTAGTTTGCAGTATTGTTTCAATTTTAATATTTATTGCAACCTCTATCACTTTAGTATAGAGGTCGTTAGAGTGGCTGTTAACTTTACAGTCTTGGGTTTGAATCCATAACTTTTCTATTTCATTTTATTTTATTTTTGCGTAGAATTAAATTTTATAATGCGACAATGAGTCACTCGCGACAATGATGCTTCGTTGGTCGAGTGGTCTCAAGTGCGACTGCCGGACAAGAGGAGATCGATTCCCGGGTCGGGTAATATATTACTGGGCTTTTTTCGGCTTTTCGAAAATTTCTCAGTGGTAGCACAGAGTCTGGAATTGTGCCCAGTATATGGCAATAGGCTCACCCCCTATTACATGGGACTTAAAACAGAAATTGTGAAAAGTACATTGCATAGCGGCATTACCTACGTGCCGTAATGTGCACCTCTGCATACCCCTTCGGGGATAAAAGGCGTGACGTTGCTTTTTATTTTATAAAGTATTCTTATCTTATTGTTTCCAGGTATTAGATCAAATAATAGAATATTTAACGAAATTAGTGAAATCATTTTACAAATTGAATCCGAAGTTGGCTCGTTTGAAAAAAGACAATGGATTGCTTCTAAGTAAACATGATCATATTTTTGATAAATTGTGTAGCATACGGTTTGTGATGTTGCAAAGTATACATGGACTTATAAACACTATACTGAATACATGTCTCCATCGAGAGGACTCTAGGAAAATGATTGAATCTTGTTTAAGGTGAGAGGTTTTATTACTTTGACTGCACGATCGCCCGTCAGAGCAGTGACTGGGCTACTAACTACTATTACTATTTTATTTGAAACTTTAGATGATTTCGTTTCCGATTGTTTAATCTATCTTTAAATTCTATTTTCACACTGTTTTAAATATTGTTTATATTTTTCAGCTTAGTTGGAATTTACAACGATATGATAGGATTAAGTTACAAGAAATTCGCTGCGAAGTTCAACATCGGAAGCAACTCGTATCCGAACATTATTAGTGAAACAAAGAACTTATCTTTAACGAAAATTGTTCAAGTAAGTATTTAGATTGAACTAGCTATTTCCACGCGGTTTCACCGTTCTGCTCGACACCTCATCGTAGCATGCTGTTATATACCCTATAACCTTCCACCCTACCCCTTTTTTAAGGGGGAAAATCATCCAATGACTTCTCTCGCCAGGGCGAGGCGAGAAGGAGTGTCAGACTCTTACTGACTAAAAACCACCCCGTTCCTACTCCTGCTTGTCGAGCCGGAGCCCCAGTAAACCCGCTAGGTTTTTTTATATTAAATGGGCCGACGTTTGGCCGCTATCTCGTCTGATGGTAAGTGATGATGCGGCCTACAGTGGAGCACGTCTGCCCATAAGCAACCTATTCACTCGGGCTTTGAAGACACCCAGGTTATACCCATCAGGAAACACAGACTCCGGCAAGGAGTTCCACTCCCTAGCAGTTTAGGTTGTCCGCACTCAGCATTTTCGTAACCTACATAGTACCTACCTACTATGATAGCATACTATAGAGCAGCCGTGAGCTGATATCCATAGTCTCATGGCTCCCGCATGAATTTGTATAAACTTTACATATCATTGGAAACTGCGCAGTTACCTCCTAATTTACAAACCCTTCCTGAATAGCAATCGATGTGATTATTCTGAAAACATGATGTTTACCCTTGAACTGGTAGGTATTTTATTGAAACGTTGTAGGCATAGTGTAGGTAGGTATTTCAGAGGCTAGAGGTACGTATAGGCCAGTGCAGATACCTCAAAATATTTTATCTAGGCATATGAAATTTCTAGTATCTATCGAGATCTACTTACTTTCTAAAATAGAAAATTTCATTAATGTACCTATTGTAGAAATCTTGAGATATTGACGTCAGAAAATCGCTATTTTTACTATACACTCACTGACTGAAAAACTCACTCATCAAAAACCTTCCACTTCCAATCCGTATTGACTTGAAATTTGGCATGGAGGGAGGTCTTTAGGTCAAGAAAGGAAAAAATCTGAAAATGTTTAAGTGTGAGTCGGTTTTAAAAATAATGAAGGTGTAAATTCATACCCCTAAGGAACTATGAAAAAAATTATCATATCTTCCAAAGGTCGTACCGACCTAAAATTCTACGAAGGTTTGTATTTAGTCAAAAAATAAAGTAAAATAAGAAAAAAAGAAAATAAACCTTACAAAAATAAATGAAATCACCCAAAACATAAATGTGAAAGGATTTCGATAATATTGGAATGCTTCGACTATAAAACGAAGTGAGATTTAAAAAAGTACCAAGTTTATACACAGACCTTAGTTAAAAATTGATATAACTTTGGCAATTTTAAAAATTAATTATTACTTACTCAATTATTGTTTAGTAGGTTTATAACATTAAGTGTTCAATCGAAAACTTGCCAACTTGTTATATCATTTTTATACTGAGGTCTGTGTATGGAACTTGGTACTTATTTTGAAATCTCATACTTTTATAGGCGAAGCATTCCAATATTATCGAACTTGGCATCCTTTCACATTTATGTTTTGGGTGGGATAAACTTTACATACATTGGAAACTGCGCAGTTACCTCCTAATTTACAAACCCTTCCTGAATAGCAATCGATGTGATTATTCTGAAAACATGATGTTTACCCTTGAACTGGTAGGTATTTTATTCAACCGTTGTAGGTATAATGTACCAAGATATTTCTGAGTCTATGGGTACCTGGATAGTAGGTACCTACTGAGATAATTGTTTGAAAAGTGATAGAATTGTATTTCCTAAAAACTACTTTAAAAATACATTTCTTATGTGTAGAAAAAAAAGTACCTAGCCTCAATTGAACTGGAGCTGCGGAATACCTAGCGGGTTTATCGAAACTCCGGCTTAAAAAGTAGGAGTAGGAATGGGGTGATTTTTAGTCAGTAATTCTGGCACTCCATCTCGCCTCGCCCTCCTCAAAAAAATTCAAAATTTCAAAAAAAAGTCTCAGTTGAAGAAATAAAAATGGGATGTAGACACATTGTTGCTGATCTCTACCTACTTACTTAATGCAACTAACTAAACCTTTCTTACCACAGGTTCTATCAAAAAGTCGTGCAGAAATCAACTGTCAACGCTTAATTAACTGTTTGGTGAAAGTATATCAGCCTGACCACAATTCTGATAACGACTCAAGTTCTAGTTCGGCAGAAAGTCTGGAAATATATCAGTAAGTAAAATAATTATACGATATGACACCATACACGGTTTTTGTTGCGTTATATTTGTTAATTTTGTCCTATAGTGGCGCCAATGAGCTGTAAAGAAAACAGACCTTAAAAAAATGTTGCCTATATATTTTTTATTCATAAACTAGGATGTACTTTTATTTGTCTTCCTGATAACTAACTATTTATGTACAGCTACTACTATTGTTGCAACAATCTAACTAGAAATAATATACAATATTTAACCGACAATATTTTGTGCAAGCAATATTTTCAACCTTAACTTCGTACATATTACATAGAGTCATGTTTATAACAATAACAATTTTTACATTTCAGCACCCTAACGAAGCACATCACCCCGCCAACATCAACGATGTCTCGAAATATGGTTGACAAGCGAAGGGATGCATTCATAGTAAACAAGAAATTAAAGATGAAACAAGCACAGAGTCTCATAGAATTGAAAAACGAACACAATAAACGGCTAAATGAACTTGTGACGACACAGAATTCTGATGCTGAAGTACCTTATATGTCGCTTCTGACCAATGAATACACTTTAGAACATATTTTTAACACCGAAGGTTAGTAAACCACTTTTCTCAGTAAGTATTATATGTATAGGACGGTCGTACTGTCCAACTTTAAATAAATATAGTACTAGGTAAATTAAAGGACTGCACAAACGTTAAAAGTATACCGAAGGCTCATTAGGAGTAGAAACGGGGTGGTTTTTAACAGTAAGAGTCTTACTTACTCCCTCATCAAAACTTTGATTTAATAAAATAAAAAACTTAAATACACATTGTAGATCTTTTTCATGATCTAATACTTTGAATCTGGACACTATAAGAATTTTTCCTGTTTCAGACAATATAAATAGTATACTGCAAAGCGAAGAAATGTACATAGAAATACTTTTAGATACGGTAGCTAACATGTCACCGAACCTGTTGGGACAAAATGGAGTAAAGAAGTTGAAAAATGGTAACAATTCATGGGTTTTCTATTTACATTTACCCTAGTTGTATCTGGGGGCACGGTAGTGCCCCCGCCAATCACGAGTTGAAAAAAGCGCAAGCGCAATCACCAAACCTTTTCTCGAAGCGCTTCGTCGTATTTTTTTTTCATAACTTGAGTTTGGGTTAACCTTTCCAACAATATAATGTGTGGTAGAATTTGTAAACCTCTAAAGTTTCAATTGCATAAGCTAAAGAGATTTTATTGATAAAAAATACCCCGATTTCGTCACTCACTACGGTCACTCAATCTCACTCACATGATCACCGAAGGGGACTTCCTGGGACCTAGAAAAAAATTTGGTATGTAAGCTAGTATTAGTTGACCCAAACAACACTATAAATCCTAAAACTTGGAACTTCAACCCAACAAATTCTACAGCCATAGCTCGTACTGCGTAGTTCGTAGCACGTTGCAGAGATTTTACGCTAATAGGTATGCAAACCTTGGTACGTAACTGGCGAGTTGGCCGCACGGAAAGAGTTTAGAAACATATAGAACTAGATTTTTAAGCTCCTGACGAATAGTAAAAAGTCCGTCAGTTACGC